>NW_006204918.1:398187-436897 GCF_000334495.1 Tupaia belangeri chinensis
GCGATGAATCACCCCGCAGGAGGGATGGTCACACCATAATCCCTTCTCCTCCATTCTCCTCTAGGGATCTTGGGCACGTACACACACGCATCCGACGTGAGTTTTAAGCCACCGGGTCCGGGGCGTGAACCGCGGTCTACTACGTGGGAGTCCAGCGACATAGCCATTATGCTAACTGCTGGTTCCCAAAATTCATTTGTATGAGCACTCTTTTTATAAATTAAATGGAATTCCTTAAGGCCTTGTTATCACACAGACATACAACATACCATGCATGCACACACACACACACACACACACACACACACACAAAAGATCTACTTTTTATGCTTCCTCCCCACAATGTGAATGCTTCATATTTTAACCCTGCAGACACCTCAAACTGAGGGTCTGAGTGTTGCCTTGATCAGCTCCATTCTGTCTTCTGCCTCCTTGCCAGTCATTGCTTATCTTCACACCCTTTGCGAAGAAGTGAAACGTCATTCCTCCCTGCTTGCCCTGATAGAAACTGCTTACCGCTATGACTAATTCCCTGAGGTAATCAGATTATCTTCTGAGTCTATCAAAGCAATGAGTAGCTTGCTTTTACTTCTGTGTGCATACTTAATAATAAGGATATTAGCATTGCTTTTTCATTGTTAATTTTGCCATTAATTAATTGTTCAAACCCTAAGTATGTATTTGATAGGTACAACTCATAGGTTAAACAAAGTAGAAAGTTTATATTTTAAAGGCACATAAAAGAGACGTGATGACTAAAGGTGAGGATTGTTAGGAAGATGAGTTGCCAGAGGGCAGGTGTCCTGGTGAGACTGAGAAGGAGGGAAAATCACTGAGGCATGTGTACATAGGCCTTTATTTTTTTCTAAAGCGAGAAATCACCCTCCAGGGGGGAAGGCCACTCGGCAATCCCTTCTCCTCCTTTCTCCTCTCGGGATCCTGGGCACGCACGCACACGCGCCCGGCGTGAGTTTTATGCCACCGGGTCTGGATTCGAACTGTGATCGACTACATGGGAGTCCAGCGACATAGCCAATACGCTACAGGGGCTGGGATTTTCTGTGCACTGAACAACTGCGCTGCATGCAGCGAACCTATGTTATATAATTAAACTTGTGCATTTTCCACTGTGAAACATTTTAGTGAGTTAACAAGGACGTATTTACAAATACGTGAAGTTTTTCCTAAGATTTTTGAATAGACCACTAAATTGTCACAAAATTGTATTTTTGAAGACCAATTTAATTGATGTATGGACTTTTAAACTCAGCATGTTTCTTAATTACTAATTTTAAGGTGGAGTCCACGAATGAAGGCAAAGAAAGCATTTCCAATGCTTATTATTCAGCAAGGATATTCCTGAACAAGAGACAACCTCATTTGACCTGTAGGTGTATTTTAAACCAGTTTAATAACTCTTTTATTTAGCTTTCTTTTTGCTTGGGGCAGGCTGGTAACAAAGTAAAACCTTTGGTAGAATTATTTAATGTCACTTTGTCATTTATCTTTTATAGTCTTGAAGAATATAAAATAGAACTAAATCTTTTAGAAGTTTCTGCATATCAATAGCATCGCTGGATGAACTTAAATTGGGAACCCTCAATTTTAATTATACCTTTTAAAAAGTGATTTTGTTTACATAGAATGTTCTTCATAATGGCCATAGTAATTCCAAATCATGTTACTAACATCTCACCACTTTTGTAAATATTGTCACTACCAGGAAGTACTTTGATCCTTAGAATCAGAAATTCCAATTTTGAGTCTCTTCAAACCAAGAAAAACTTAAGTGGGAAATAATATATCCTAGTGTTGGCTCTGAGCTCTCCTTGACTAATTTAGTCAATGATCTTTCTCTAAGCATGCAAAAAAGAAACTAAGAATCTCATAAGAAAAAGAAATTTAAACCTAAAATTTTGTTGCATCCACCACAGTAATAGCTACTGACTGCTAGTGTCTTTCTTTCCTTTTTTTTTTTTTGGAGAGGTTTTTGCTATAGGGCGCGTGTGTTCGCCAGCCAGACAGAGAGAGACAGAGAGACAGAAAGCGAGAAATCACCCCCCCAGGGGGGATGGCCACACTGCAATCCCTTCTCCTCCATTCTCCTCTCAGGATCTTGGGCACGCACGCACACGCACCCGGCGTGTTTTAAGCCACCGGATCCGGGACGCGAACCACGGTCGACTACGTGGGAGTCCAGCGACATAGCCATTACGCTAACTGCTGGTTCCCCTGACTGCTAGTGTCTTTCTGACCCAATTAAACAACTGGATTCAATCCAATTGATTACCTAATCCAATCCGATCCTTGACCGAGTCCAGTCTATTGCATCTCCAAACCTAGTTTTGACCAAAATTTGCTCATATAAAAATCAGAGAGCTCTAAACACAAGTCCATGGAGCTCAAATCTGAGAGAGAACTTACCCACGGTCCCCAGTTGCTGAAGAGAGCAGTGGACACCAAAGAGTCCCTACGGGTGCTTCACTTGGTCACTGGCTGCTCCTGGGAAGGTCACCAGAAGCGCTACTTCAGATCCCACTTCTGACACCGAAACCATTAAAAGAAAGATAAACCAATTTAATAGAGTTTTATTGAGCGAATTTTAGCAACATTTAAATGTGGCGGTTGTCTCCAGACTACTAGACAACTCTGACTAGCCTCATGGTCAGTTTAGTATTTAAGTTTTGGAAAGGAAAGCGACATGTGTAGGAATGGGAAACTGACCTACAAAAACGAAAGTGAAGGAATGAGGTCGGGAAACACTCGGGCTGGTTACATTCTGAAGTTTGTCATTAACATAGTCGAAAAGACGGGGTGTCTGTGATTGACTGTAACCTAGCAAAAAACAGTCTAACATGTACAATTTCAGGAATCCAAGTGTGGGAGTAAAGGGGCCATTTTAGGCCAAAATAGTTTAATTTAATACGATCTTATTACTTTGATTTAGTATATACAATATGAATATTGTTTTATGTATTATGTGAATTTTGTTTGTTCAAATAGTTACTTGAATACAGACATCCAATTCTCTCCAATTCAAGAATCCTCTGAATTATCCAGAGAATTATAAATAGTAGTTAAGGTAACAGACCTGAATTATCCACCATTTATTTCTCAAACTTTTGAGATGACTTTTGATATGTAATTTTTTTTTCTTTTTAGGTTTTTTTTTTTTTTTTTGCCATAGGGTGTGTGTGCTCTCTCTCTCGAGAGAAACAAAGACAGACAGTGGGAAACTGAGAAATCAGCCCCTATGGGGGTTGGCCACTCTGTAATCCTCTCTTATCCATTCTCCCAGGATTTGGGGTATGCATGCTGGGTCTGGGATTAGAAATATTATTGGCCATCTGGGAGTCCATCACGTTAACCACTATGCCACCTATTGGCTGGTGGACATGTCATTTTTAATGCTCTGGGTCTTCATTTTTGTCATTTATATAATGAGGGTGAAATAGATTAGATAAATCTCTTCTATTTCTAAAATGCAATAACTTTATGTTTTTTAATAAAAAAAATCTCTTTGTAAGTTACATACTTACTTACTTTGTAAGTAACTTCCTTCTACATGAAGGAAGTCTTACTGAAGTAACTAACTACAAGACCTTTACATTTAATTTGGGGTTTTACATTGTTTTATCAATTTCTCATTTTCCAGGCTAGACTCTTTTCCTAAAAGCAAAATGCAGATCTTGAGTAAGTTATGATTTTTGGGAATGTTTTGCAGCATTCCGGCCATGGATATTAGAGGTGGCAGTGAACATCTAAGCAGAAGTTGATCCAATTTCACACTTTCAGAGGCGGATG
This sequence comes from Tupaia belangeri chinensis, assembly GCF_000334495.1. Taxonomy (NCBI): domain Eukaryota; kingdom Metazoa; phylum Chordata; class Mammalia; order Scandentia; family Tupaiidae; genus Tupaia; species Tupaia belangeri. The sequence continues at coordinate 401,992 of NW_006204918.1, forward strand.
GACAAAGAGAGAAGCCAAGCTAAGCTGTGTTGCTTTCTTTGGCCTAGTAGAACAGACTTTCTTAAACTGGATCCTGAACGCGAACCACCTAGTGGTGGTTATAGAATGTCAATAAAGGCTGGGATAGGAGGGACATTTCGAGCCCTAGTGGACTGGTCCACTTAGAAACACGTAACTTTGCAGAGATGGACTGTAAACCCTGTGTTCTCTATTCTTTTCTCTAAGAGCATTCTTGGAAATACAAAATCTAAGTGCCTGCATATCAGAGAGCTATAGAAAGCAAATGAAGAATATTTGAAACCCATTATGTTTCCAAAAGAATCACAGTACTTCAGAGCCAAATACTGATACATTCGGAAACACACAGTGTCAACATTCACAAGTGTAACTGGGTTACTCTGGTTTTCCAGAGGGAGTATTCAGTTAGGAGGGTCCTTTCAGTTAGAATATAAGTTTATCTGAATATAAAGTTTAGAGAGGCAATCAATAAGAGTACAGCTTTTTGAAACTAATTTGATTCATGTTTATCTCCCTTAATGTATTCAGTAAGTAGATGAAGTTCTATAATCCAAGGATCTGGGAAAAAGACACTATCTTTTTTTTTTGAATTATTTCAATAATATAAATCTATTCAATTGCTCCTGAGAAAATTTTGATTTTTTATTTTTAGTGTTATTTAATTTTTTTTTTCTAACTCTATGTAGGTTGTGACAACCTAACCAAGTATATTCAACCTTACCTCATTACCTATGAGTTAAATTGGAGCCAGGAAAGATTATTCATGATTTATGGACCGCACAAAATTTTCTTGGGGGAAAAAAAAGAAATGAAATGTATCTGTGTAATGAAAATTTCAAAATAAAAATCCAGAGCCTTCTTTTGGGGTGCACTACATAAGAAATCTGAGAATGCTAGTAAACTATAGGCTGGAATGTTTCTGCCAATAAAATTGATGTCATTTCTTACTACTTGTAAGAGCCTCATCTCTCTTTACCAATCAGAATTCGCAGTTAATTTGAGCTTGTCAATGTAACAGTATCTGTTACAGTTCATTGATTCCTTGGATAATAGTAAAAGATGTTTATATTTTTCACAGGCAGGCATTCTGTATTTTGAGGTTATAGAAAAACATTCACATCAACCACACTTCGTTTTGTAGAAAGGACGTAGTATTTATATATATGTTTTTTACAGTTTGATTTTATAATATTAGAACTACTTTAAAACTCAAAAATTTAAATGTGAAACCATTGTTTGCAAGTTATTTGCAAGGGTATAATTGGTTGAAAATTTCTGTTCAGCTCTTTCAGAGTTTCTATACCTTGGAATGATAACAAAAAGTAATACAACTGTAGAAGTTGATGATTTTCTACTGAGTGTGTTACTGTGAGGGTTAGGGAATACATTCATCTTAAATATTATCTTGGCTGCCTTACTGAGATGTTGCAAACAGCTTGAAAAGCTAGACAATGTTATTAGGAGCAATATGGAAAAGATAGGTAGAGAGACTATTCTTATTTGGTAAAGTCACAGTGGTAATGGTTTTCTTATCCTTTCATTCCTAAGGAATTGCCTTAATAAGACCTGCAGCTCACTTTGGAGAATCACTGTAATCACAGCAGTGGTAGCAAATTCATTCCACCGACACAACATCCAGTCATTTCTGTGGAAGACTTTTCTATTTATTTATTTATTTATTTATTTATTTATTTATTTATTTATTTATTTATTTATTTATTTTTGAGAGGTTTTTCTTATAGGGCGTGTGCACTCGCCAGAAAGAGACAGAGAGAGACAGAGAGACAGAAAGTGAAAAATCACCACCAACTCCCAGGGGAGATGGCCACGTCGCAATCCCTTCTCCTCCATTTTCCTCTTGGGGTCTTGGGCACGCACGCACACGTGCCCAGCGTGAGTTTAAGCCATTGGGTCCGAGACTTGAACTGCAGTCACTACATGGGAGTTCAGCAACATAGCTATTACACCAACTGCTGATCCCAGAAGAGTTTTATAAAATGTTCTGAGAAATGATGAACTGTTCTAAAATTTCATCTAAAATTTCTTTTAATGCCACCTGTCTACAAATATGTAGTTTCTATGAATGACGTTGATATACTGCTCAATGGATTTTTTTTAACTATTTCTACTTCCTTGTTCATTTTTCTTTTTTTGTATTTTTTCTCACATAAAGTAAGAATAAGATTGGGATTTTGATGGTTTCATATAGAACAATTAATATGTTAACGTCTTAGTTATTTGGTTTAAAGCTCAGTAGAGAATACATATAAAATCTCATGAATGTAATTTGAATTGGAAGTGTTTCTACTTCACTTTTCAATGATTTATTGACACCATCTCAGTGTCTGTACTTTTTAACCACTTTAAGAAGTTGAGGAGTTATGGGGCCAGTAGGCGGCAAGGATGTTAAGGTGCTGGATCCCACATGACTGGCTGTGTGGTTTGAGTCCCAGACCTGGTGGCCTAAAAAGCACACTTGGTGAGTATGCATGCACGTCCCAAATCCCGAGATAAGGAGAAGGAATTGCAGTGTGGCTATCCTCTGGTGGGGGGTGTGACTTCTCACTCTCTTTCTCTCTCTCTCTCTCTGATGAACACACATACCCTATACAAAAAAATAACACACACTTGGGAACCAGCAGTTAGCGTAATGGCTATGTCGCTGGACTCCCATGTAGTCGACCATGGTTCGCGTCCCGGACCCGGTGGCTTAGCACTCATGCCAGGCGCGAGTGTGTGAGTGCCCAAGATCCTGAGAGGAGAATGGAGGAGAAGGGACTGCGGCATGACCATCCCCCCTGGGGGGTGATTTCTTGCTTTCTGTCTCTATGTCTCTTTCTGTCTGTCTGGCGAGTGCATGCACCCTATAGCAAAAATGTCTCCAAAAAATAATAATAATAATAACACACACTCACACACACACACACACACACAAATTCTGCAAGATTGAATTTGTAATGCAGAACAGAAAAATGTAGAAATTCTTTCAGTTACGGTCAGACGGAGGGAGGGTATAAATGTAATTTATTATTTTTAACATTATATTGCATAAATTGTACCACGCTATTAAGAAACAAGAGAGGTTCTGGGTATGGATGTTGAAAGCAGATTGACTGTTGTGTTGTCCAGAATAGTAACATGGACAAAGAAAACTAAAGACATGAATTTATTATGTAAATATTAAATTGTTTTACATTAATATTTCTTTTTTAAAAATTATATTTTTTAACTTTATTATTTTTATTCTTTAATTTGACCAGAGAAAGACAGAGAAAGAGAGAGAAAGTGAGAAAGCAAGCTGCCTAGTCTGCGACTTGGACCATAGTTGGACATGTGGGAGTCCAGTGCCTTTAACCATCACACCATTGGCCGGTCACACATTAACGGTTCTGTAGGTTGAGGATTATCTTTTTCCACGGTGAAATGACCCCCAAATGATGCCAGCACGACACATAGCCTCTCCCGACCTTACCGAGTTCACAGCCTTACACCAAGGCAGAGGTAGGAGCTGGGCTGGGAATGAAAACATTTCTATCCCCTCCACGCATTGCAGCTCTCTCATATCCCCAGAGGAAAAAAAAAATCATAAGATCAGCACCAGGAAAAAACACAAAACACGAGAGTACATGAAAACACAAAAATACAAGTAAAATTCAACTTACATTTCATGTTCTTTGATGACCATGAATCATTTCTTTACTTCTCTTAATTACAGAACCATACAATTGTTATAATGCCTTGACATTCATCTCCTTGCAAAAGCTTCCTGCATTACCTCAGATTATATCTCTCCGATCATCATGCTTCTTTTAGTGGCTCTGAGTGTGTGTTGTAGGAGGGGGAGAAAGGACAGGTAGAAACAGAACATTGGAGTCCGGGTACTTTCAGAGCAATATTCTTTAGAATATCTACTCAAGTCACCCAGGAAGGGCAGGCATGGCCTCCTCATAGTTCCTAAAGTGAAAGCTTGCATTTCACTTTCAATGACCTTGTTCAACTTCTTTACTCAATTTATAATTGATGATAAGTAGAATAGCAATACAGCTATGCAATGCTTAATGATGGGAGCATGTTCTGAATATGCTTGTTAGGCAATTTGGTCATTGTGTGATCATCATGGATTGTACCTACACAAACAGATATGGAGAGCCTACTGCACTTCGAGGCCATGGGATGCAGCCTGTTACAATCTTACAGGTTTGCATTGTGTGTGTTTGTGTCTGTGTGTAAACATTATACATACATACATATATATATTATTTAAGAATCAATAACTATATTATTATAATACTTGTCTTTGTACCCATTTAATACAAGTGGTAAGTACATATGCATATGTAAACACATACCTTGTATATATATTCGTATATATCTATATATATGTGTGTGTGTGTGTATATAATTGGACCAGGGCGAAGTCCAAACAAAGGAAAATAACCCAAATTGACGGGGATCACCATGCAATCCTCTTCAGTTTTCCAAATAACTTTTTCTCAAAAAAAAAAAAAAAAGATAGTTTATTAGACTTGTGAAATCCTTGAGAGTGGCTATCATGGGCCACTGGTAGGTGGCCCTCCCTTCTTCTCTTTTCCTGAAGGATTGGCTATGCTCAGTTGAATTGGGCTCACCTTGCAGTTAAAGTCCCCAGGAGATAAGCAAATTAGACCCTGCCAGTAGACTCCATCGCCTGCTGTGGAATACATTAGCTCAGCGTTCTGTAGTCACCATCGTCTGAGGATCGATGCAGGAAGCAATAGAGTACCCTATTGTTTTAGAGTCCATGCTGTATGTTCCATCTATTTCACCAAGAATCCCCGTGAGTATACTGGCAATTCTATCTGACATTCCCTGTGCTCTTTGTTTCTTCATTCTATTGCACAGAAAGAAACATTGAGGTAAGGATGAACCCTGAAAATAACCATAACTGTTAGCATAGCAGTGGCATTGTAACTGAGGATCATTCCTTCACCTAGGGGGTGGTTTATATTGCTGTGTTTTGAGTACTTGGATATGCGTGACATTTCTGCTGAAATAAGTAAACTTATACTAGAAATAATGGGATATAGGATTTTAGAAATCAAGCTTTTAATCACATAGAAACACTGTTAATCTTAGAACTGTTTATCTAGTGAATGATGAAATTAAGTGGGTAATAGTGTAATTCATTCTAATATAGTTATTTGTTTACTTGCAAATGCCAATATACAACTGACTATAATAAATTATAATACCTCTGGAACCTCAATAAATATTAGACAAAAGATTTCAAGAATACAAGGTATGTGTTTACATATGCATATGTACTTACCACTTGTATTAAATTGGTACAAAGACAAGTATTATAATAACATAGTTATTGATTCTTAAATAATCTTAAATGGTAGATTCATAGTGAAAGAGGTTAAGAATCCCAAGCTTTAAGATATCTCAAATCCATTTAATTTGTAAAAATATAGGATGATTTTAAGAAACAGTTTGATAAATATATCCTCATTTCTGACAGATAAATGTTTAAAAGTTTGGCTAAATTTATGATTAGATACTGTCTGTTAGTAATTTTAAAGACTTGAGTTGTTTCATAAATATTTGTTTATATTTCTAGTGAATTTTTCTTGCCAGAATGATCAAATGCTAGTTTTAAGGAAAATCTATTTTGCTTGAACTGAATAAATACAACAAATTGATCAATCTTCTTATTGAACTTTTTTTTTTCCATGAGGTGTGTGCTCTCTGGAGAGAGACAGAGAGAACGTGAGTGAGAAATCACCTCCGAGGGGGATGGCCATGCCAAGATCCTTTCTTCTTCACTCTCCTCCTGGGATTTTTTGGTGTGCATGCATGTGTATCTGGGGTGATTTTTAAGCCACTAAGTCTGGGACTTGAACTGCAGTCAGCCATGGGGGAGTCCAACACCTTAACTGTTATGCCACCTACTGGCCAGAATTTTGTCTTAATTTCCTGCCTAGAATAATTTTCATTAATTTTCTGTATATAGTTTCCTAATATTAATATTTTGTATTCTAATTAGATTGCAACAAAGAGCATTAGTTTATTTCTAACATAAATTTAACATTATATATCACAAAAAGAAAATTACTAAAGTATAGGTACATGACAAGGGTAAGAATGGGAGAAGATGCTTACAAAGAGCAATTAAGCAAATAGGTTTATGGAGTCGAAAACAAAACTGGGGGCCAGCAGGTGGCATGGATGTGAAGGCAGCTGAATCCCACATGGCTGATTGTGTGGTTGAGTCCTGGGCCCTGCAGCTAGGGAACACACCTGGTGTGTTTGCATGCATGCTCAAAATTCTGAAGAGAGAATGGAAGAGGAGAGATTGTGATGCAACCATTCCTTTTAGGGGGTGCTTTCTTATTCTCTCTTTCTCTCTGCTGTTTCTCTCCAGCGAATCAACAAATGTTCCCTATAGCAAATTTAAAGAAAGAAAAACAAAAACAAAACAAAACTTATCTCTGAACTTCCTGGCTTCCAGTACAAAAGGGGACACATGATCATTTGCTTTGCTTTTGTTAAGTAATAAAATGAGACACAGTAATTCGAAAGCTAGGGAAACTGTACTTTGATACTGATTTCTGAGACGAGCTTATGGCATAAGGCTTTCTTTATGTGACAGTGTATCCCTCACACGTGTGGACTGCAATAGCTACATGAAATGGTAAAGCACATGGAGATATTTCTTCATTCCTTACATCTTCCTGTCTTTTATGTTCTGTGTCACTTAATTAAACCAATATTTTCCCAAATCACCATTCCCTGCAGTTAAGTCATTATTTTTCACATTTTCCACTGTTCAATCTTCTTCTTTTACATGATCATCATCTGTGTCATATACAACAGCTCCCTAAGGTTCTTCCTTTGCCTACTATTGTCCCCTCTAAATTCTTTTTCACGTTGAAACTGGTGCATTAGCTTAAAATCCACATCTGAAAATCTCCCTGTAGCTTCATTTATTACCCATTACTCTTAGCACAAATCTAAATTCATTAACGCATCATACAAGGTACTGCCAACGTTTATAAAATTTGTTAACTGATAAGTACTGACTGCACATATTTATGGGGTATGATGTGGTGTTTTGATATATACATATACCTTGTGGAATAATCATGTAAACATACCTTACATATCATAACCTCACATATTCACCTTTCTTTTGCACAAACATTTAAAATTGACTCTTCCTGCTGGCCCAGCCTGTGGCCTAGCGGTTAAGGCAGCTGGATCCCACTTGGCTAACTGCATGGTTTGAGTCCTAGTCCTGGTGGCTTGGAAAAACATGCCTTGTACGTGGATATGTGTGCACAAAATCCCAAAAGGAGGAAGAAGAGGAGGAGAGGGGATTGTGGTGTGACCATGCCACATGAGCATGCTTTTGTGCTTACCCTCTATCTCTCTCTCTCACTGTCTCTTTTAGGCAAACACATGTGCCCTCTGGTAAATTTTTAAAATAATCTACTCTTTTAGCAGTTTTGAAATGTAGAATGCATTATTAACAACTATGGTTGCCATGCTGTGAAATAGATTTTTTTAAAAAATAATTATTTGTTTACTTTTTTATTCATTCATTCATTCCTTTTCATTTGACCAGAGAAAGACACACACACACACACACACACACACACACACACACACACACACACAGAGAGAGAGCGAGAGAGAGAGAGAAGAGAGAGAGAGAAAGGGAAAGTCATCAGGTCCAGGACTCAAACCGTGGTCAGACATGTGGCAGTGTCCAGCACCTTAACCACCATACCACCTGCTGGCCCCTGAAATAGATTTTTTAAACTTATTCCTCTTGTCATCCTGTTGCCTAAATTAACATTTTTTCTCTTTGATCAACATCTCTCTGCTTCTCATACCCTCTAAGCCCTCAGCTCCTGGTAACCACCATTTTACTATCTCCTTCTATAACTTTGACTCCCTTAGATTCTACACATAGCATTTGTCTTTCTGTGCCTGGCTTATTTCACTCAGCATAGTATCCTCCAAGTGCACCCATGTTGCCGCAAATGCCAGAATTCCCTTCTTCACTAAGGTTGAATAGCATCCCATTGTGTGTGTATACCAGTTTCTTTCTCCACTGACCCACGATGAGCTCTTCGGTTGATTCCATATTTTTGCTCTTGTGAATAATGCTGGAGTAGACGTGAAAGTGCAGATATTTCTTTGCCATATTGGTTTCTAACCCACTGGATACGTTTGCAGAGGTGGGATTGCTGGGCCATATGGTAATTCCATTTTTTAGCTTTTGAGAGACATCCATACGACTTTCATGATGGCTACACTGATTTACAGTTTACATTCCCACCAAGTGTACAGTCATTTCCTTCTTTCCACATCCTTGCCATCACTTCTTACCATTTGTCTTTTTAATAACAGCCATTATCTCAAGAGGGAGGTCATAGGACACTGCGATGTTAATTTGCATTTCTCTCTGATGATTAGTAACATTGAGCATTTTTCCATAAACCTCTCAGCAAAAATCCTTAGTTTTTCCTCTCTTACTTTAGTGGCTTCATTTCTCACAATTTGATTATAGGATGCAATTTCTTTTATTAACCTTCTTAACAGTTCTTTATGACTTCTCGTGTTCCCGATACTCTCCTTTGCTTATGGATTATATCAGCCTCTTCAGCCTGTCTAATATGTTTCATAAAGAATGTCAGCTTGTAGATTGATCCTTGGAGAACCTACCCTCTAGTTAAAAGACAGGGTAGGGGTTCTGCCTATCTGGTCTTCTTGTGCTATGTACTTATCTTCAAGATTAAATGACCATAGTTGGATTTCATTGCAACTACTTTGTTAATATGTTTTCTCCATTAGGCTGTTTCAGGTGGAAAACTGAGTAATTTCATTGATGTCTAGTGGAATTAGCAAGATCTGGAGCTCTGAGCTAGATGGCCTACATTAATATCCTGGCTCTATCTATATTTTCCTTTTATTGCCAGAGGGTGTGTGTGTGTGTGTCTGTGTGTGTGTGTGTGAGAGAGAGAGAGAGAGAGCGAGAGAGAGAGAGAGAATCCCTTAATGGGGTATGGCTATGGTGAAATTCACCCTATTCTCTACTTCTTCCTCCTGTTAGTACTGTGGACAACCAAGTACACATGCTCAGCGCATCCCCCATGCCACAGAGACTGGGATTTGAGTCATGGTCAGCCATGTGGGACCTGGATCTTTCAACTGCTGTGCTAAGATGCTGGCTTCTACCTCTAAATCTCTTTTATTTTATTATTTTATTTATTTTTTGATAGATTTTTTGCTATAAGGAATGTGCACTCACCAGAGAGACAGAGAGAGAGAGAGAGAGAGAGAGAGAGAGAGAGAGAGAGAGAGACAGAAAGAGAAAAATCATGGACACGAGACAGAAAGTGAAAAATCATGGCCACACACTACAATTCCTTCTCCTCCATTTTCCTCTTGGGATCTTGGGCACTCACACACACACACACACACACACACACACACACACACACCTGGCGTGAGATTAAAGCTGCTGCATCCGGGACTTGAGCAGTGGTCGACTACATGGGAGTATAGCTACATAACCACTATACAATTTGCTGGCCCTGTTTAGTTCTAAATCTTGAGTCATAAGTGCTATATGATCTTGGAGCAGGTTACTTTCTTTATAAAATCACTATTACCATCTGTTGATTTCTTTTTTTTTTCTTTTTTTTGAGAGAGATTTTTGCTATTGGGCACATTTGCAAGCTGGAGAGACAGAGAGAGACAGAGGTACAAAAAGTAAGAAGTCACCCTCCATGGAGGATGACTGCCCCACAGTCTTTTCTCCTCCAGTCTCTTGGGATTTGGGGTATGCAGACACATATGCCTAGCATGAGTTTCAAGTTGCTGGGTCTGGAACTTGAACTGTGCTCAGCCATGTGGGTATCCAGTGCCTTAATGACTATGCCACTTGTTCACTCTGATATCATTTGCTGAATAGATTAATGATACTTACTTCTTAGAGTACGTGGAGTGGTTTGAAAAGTTAATATATATTGCCTATTGTAGTACTTAGCACATAGTACATGCTTTATAGATATTAAGTGTTTTACTGTATTCCCAATGCCCAGTGTAGAAAAACACACAATAATATACAATAAGTGATTGTTGAATGAGTAAGCATTCTGATTGTGAAATATTTAATTAATTAATTATTATTATTTAACTTGCTACAGGGCACACATTCATCAGAGAGAGAGAGAGAGAGACAGAGAGAGGGAAAGTGAGAAAGCAAGCTGCCAGGTCCAGGACTCACACCATGGTTGACCATGTGGGAGTCCAGCACCTTAACCACCACACCACCTGCTGGCCCCAAACTGTCTAATTTTGATCTAATGTAGTTTTAAGTCTTGGAAAAGCTAAATAAATGAATTAACATGCCACTTAGACTATCCCTTTAGAATAGGTAATCTCATTCCACTTTTTACAAAAGACTATAGAGCAGAAAAAGTTTATGTAAAATAAATTAATTTCAAAATACTAATAATTAAACATTGAATCAATTTTGTTAATAAATTGATAATTGCACATTAAGATACAGTAGCATTGATTTCTTCGATTTAGTAATGAATTAGCAAACTGTTAATAGTATATATTTTCTTACTTCCATTGCAGTAGAAATGGAGGAAAACAGAAATATTAAAATTAATGAATGTATACTACTTTTCCTTATAGAAGATTTTAGAAATGCAGCATAACAAATATCCATGAAGGTAAGATTCAAAACTACCATAATTATTTTGAAATAATCTTTTAATCAAATTTTGGGGAAATTTCAGTCATTTTTCTTTAAGTAGTCTTTCTGTCCTTTTCTCTCTCTTCTCTGCAACTCCCACCATGCATATTTTGATATGCTTGGTGATAATTTGTCTTGAGATTGTATTCATTTTTATTTATTTATTTATTTTTCTTTCTGATTTGTAGACTGGGTTGGCCTAACCTCAAGATCACAAATTCTTTTTTCCACCATTGCAAATTTGTTGTAGATCCCTTCTAGTGAATTTATCATTTTAGTTATTTTTCAACTTCAGAATTTCTATCTAATCTTTTTAAAAGTAATTTCTATTGAACAAAAATCACCTCAAAGTGGATGAAAGATCTAAATCTAAGACCTAAAATTATAAAACTACTGGTGGAAAACACTGGGGAAGCTCTCAGAGACAATGGGGTAGGCAAAGACTTAAGTAAGACCCCCAAAGCACAGGCAATAATCCCCAAAATAGACCAATGGGATTACAACAGATTAAGAAATTTCTGCACAGCAAAGGACACAATAATTAGTGTATAAACAACTCTCTAAGGGAGTTATATGAACAGCCAAGCAGCATATGAAAAATAATCAACCTCCCTCATCATAAGGGAGATACATATCCAAACCACAATGAGATACTCCCTAACTCCAGTCATAATGGTGAAGATTAATAAAGCAAGAAATAATAAGTGTTGGTGGGGATGTGGTGAAAGAATTCTCCTACATTATTGGTGGGAATGTAATTGGTCCAGCCACTGTGGAGAATAAGATGGAGGTTCCTCAAATACCTTCAAGTAGAACTACCATATAATGCAGCAATTCGACTCTTGAGCATCTACCTAAAGGAAAGGAGAATGCTCAATCAGAAAAGTGCTTGCACATCTATGTTTATTGCGGCATTATTCATGATTGCTAAGACATGGAATCAACCTAAATGTCCATGAGCAGATGAATAGATTGAGAAAGTGTGGCACATATACTCCATGGAATACTAGTCAGCCATAAAAAAAACAAAACAAAACAAACAAACAAACAAACAAAAAACCCCAAGATCTTGGTATTTGACAGAGAGTGGATGAATATAGAAGATTTATTGCTTAGTGAAGCAAGTCAGGTTATGAAAGAGAGACACTGTATATCTCCACTTGACATATACCAAGTGTCCACACTCTTTTAGAGAATGAAAAGCATTGGAAATTATTATGGACACTGGGGACAAAGTGCAAGGAGACTGGGAGAGGGAAAGGGTTTAGGGAAGGAAATTTGGGGAAAAAATAGAAAGGTAAGACATTTGTGGGACACAGAAATGGTTTATTACCTGTTGATGATGACATGTATAGTATTCTCAACTGGACTGATCTGAGGTGTATTTCATGCTGGGTAAATTTTCTTTACAATCTAAATGATGCATAGAAATTGAATGTATAAATAATAATAATAGTAACAATAAATAATTTTTTTAAAGTAATTTCTTCTCTTTTTTTTTTAAGAGAGAGATTTTCAGTATAGAGCACGTGTGTTCACTGGAGAGATAGAGAGAAAATGAGAAATCACCTCACCAAGAGGGATGATCACACTGCAATTTCTTCTCCAATCTCCTCTTGGGATCTTGGGTGTGCACACGTGTGCCTAGAGTGAGTTTCAAGTCTTTGGGTCTGGGACTCAAACTGCCATGTGGGAGTCCAGCACCCTAACCACTACATCATCTGCTGTCCCCTTAAGTAATTTCTACCTCTTTGTTGATATTCTCTATTTAGTAAGACATATTTTCATACTTTCCTTTGCTCTTTAGACATAGATGCCTTTAGTTCTCTCGGCACATTTACAATTATTGATCTAAAATCTTTGTCTGGTAAGCATGACATCTCAGCTTTTCAGGACAGTTTCTATTGACTGAAAATTTTTTTTCCTGTTTACTTATGTCTTATAATTTTTGTTGCATATTAGATATTGTATAATATAATAATTGTGAAAGTCACATTCCTTACTTTCCCCAGGGATGGAATTATAATGATTTGTTTTGTTTTTGCCGCTTGCACTGTTGTGGTTTGGTTAGTTTGCTAGTCAAATTATAATTAGAGATTTCCTTGTACCTGTGTTTCTCTGAAGCAATGTGTTCCACTCTTTGCAGAGGGTGTGCATGCTCACTCAAGGCCTTAAATTTAGCCACAGGTAAAATATTAGGGTCTCTTAAATCTTCTTGGACATGAATCGCTATACACATGCATGGGCCTTCTAGATCCTCAGGGATACACTGGCTCTTTTCAAAGTCCGTTATGGATATGCCATTTTCTAGGTAGCCCTTTTTGGTGAGCCTCTTTTTTGCCTTAACTTTTATCTCTGCCAAAGGCAGTTATGAAATTAAAGTTTTTTTTTTTTTCTTTTGGAGAGGTTTTTGGTATAGGATGTGTGCACTTGCCAGAAAGAGAGAGACAAAAAAAGAGAAATCACCCCCCCTCCCCAGGGGAGATGGCCACACCGCAGTCCCTTCTCCTCCATTCTCTTCTTGGGATCTCTGGCATGCACGAACACGTGCCCAGCAAGTTCAAGTCACCGGGTCTGGGACTTGAACTGTGGTCAACTACATGGGAGTCCAGTGACATAGCCATTACGCCAACTCCTGGTCCCAAACAATCGTTTTTAACAAATGCCTTGGAGATAAGACTATTGCTTCCAAACATGCTCTAACTTCATGTAAGAAGGAGAAGCCCTACTAATGGAGCTTTCCCTAGAGCTGCCAAACAGATGAAATATCTGTGGGTGGACTGCTTTTTTATTTTTAAGAATTATTTTTTTATTTAACTTTATTTGTTTATTTATTATTTATGTATTTATTTTTTAATTTGACCAGAGGAGGAGAGAGAGAGGAGAGAGAGGAGAGAGAGAGAGAGAGAGAAAGTGAGAAAGCAAGCCACCGGGTCAGGGAGTCAAACCACAGTTGGCCATGTGGGAATCCAGCACCCCAAACCACCATGCAACCTGCTATCCCCATAAATGGACTATTTTAGGAAATCCAAATGCAATTTGTCAGTTCTGGCTATTAAGCTGCTTGTTTTCATGGCCATACTGGAGGAAAAAGCTGCTCATTTTCAAGGCTATTGTGAATTTGAGGGGAGTGGGATGATAACAGGGCATTTCAAAATGCTATAAGGCTTACTGTTCTTACTCTGATTCAGCCATTTTTTTCTTGTGTAAATTATCCTCAGGGTGTTGGAAATTGTGATTAATTTCCAGAGTTTTTACAAAGTTAATTTTGGGGCCAGCAGGTGATATAGTGGTTAAGGTACTGGACTCCCATGTGGCTAACTGTGGTTCAAGTCTTGGACCCAGTAGCTTGAAAATCATGCCTGACATGAATGTGTGCATCTCCAGGAGGAGACTGGAGAAGGGATTGCAATGTGGCCACCTCCCCACTACCACCCTCCCTACCCACACCCCAGAGAGTGATTTTCAATTTCTGTCTTTCTCTGGTGGGCTCATGTACCCTATAGAAAAAAACCTATAAATTAATTAATTAATTAATTTGAAAAAGTTAATTTCAATAGTTTATGACAGTGTTCCCATTTTCATGGGGAAACAGGTTTTGGAGGTATTTACTCTGCCATTCTGGAAGTCATCACATTATGATAGGGTTCTAAAACTTTGCTGTTTCACTTTTCCACTGGGACATGGCAAAGGTGGTCAAACCCTAAAGTCTTGGAGGTGAGAATTCACTCACTTCCTGGAGGTTATCTTCTCTACTACTGAAAAAACTTAGCTCTGTCTTCAAATACTTCAATTATTATCAGCATTCTGGGTTTTTATTTTTATTTATTTATTTATTTTCTTTTTTGGAGCGGTTTTTGCTACAGGGCTCGTGCACTCGCCAGACAGATAGAGAGAGACAGAGAGACAGAAAGTGAGAAATCTCCCCCCCAGGAGGGATGGCCACGCCACAATCCCTTTTCCTCCATTCTCCTCTCGGGATCTTGAACATGCAGGCACACGCGCCCGGCGTGAGTTTTAAGCCACCCTGTCCGGTACACGAACCGCGGTCGGCTACATGGGAGTCCAGCGACATAGCCATTACGCTAACTGCTGGTCCCACTATCAGCATTCTGAAGTGCTGGGGCCTGTATGGATGTTTTAAGTCCTGATATTGTCCCCCCAAGATGCCAGAATAAATTCTTGGAATCATATTTGCTCTTGGATAGCCTTCTTTAACTTGACCTGGAGTTATTTGGTGTTGAACTCTTTTCTAAAAGCTTTGAGGAACCTGACTCAATGTGTTTGTGCTCTTCTAACAAAATGTTTTTCCCTAAATCCTTTCATGTTTTCAGGGATTGAAAAGATATTATATATTGTCTAGCAATAATATATTTTGGTGCATTCAGTCTGGGCTGATAGCCTCCCCAGGATCTCCTTTCCGCGGTTTTCCATTTTGACCTTGCCACAGCAAGCTTGAGGAACTACAATGTTATTACTCTAGCTCAATGATAATGAATGAACAGCAGGTCTTTTCAGCAACACTGACTTCTTCAGAACAACAATTATCACTGGGATGCAGCCATGTGAGAGTAATTTGTGTTTAAAAGTGGAAAAGTCTAATTTAGTAGTTCAGTGACTGTTTAAAGCAGAGTAGGCATCACTGTGAAAGAGATGAATAATACCAAGGGAATAAGGTGTCAAATCACAGTTAGTTTCATAATCAGATTCAGCTTCTCTTTCATTGTATAGTGAACTCCTGGGAAGATATACACATTTGTTATACTATATCATCATTTTTTTCACGTTCAATTAAAACATAAGAAGAAGCCGGGCCAATTTATGTATCAGTGGGTAATCCTCAGAGTTTCCTTAGCTGATAGAAACTCTTCGAGCAAAAGTATGTTTTTTATCAAGGTTGAGCCACTCACTCAACTTTATGTCTCAATTACTTTCTTGGCAAGACAAATATGTTTTTGCATGCAAAAACTAGTGTTGTATTTAATTATCTCTGCAGATACAAGACATCAATACAATTTTAATTAAGAAGTTCTTTGGCTATCTGGAAGTAATCTATTCAGAAGACTCTTGGAAGTTTTAGGTAATAAAGATACCTCCTTAAATTTCTTTTTCCTCTCTCTTCTTTGCATCAGTCAAATGAAACACTATAGTTTCCTTGATGATGTACATTGGCTCTATTGATCTATAAAATTGCACATAAATTATATGTATCTATATTCATAACGATACTATTTATATATAAGAACCTTTCATTTTTATAATAAAATAATTAATTCCATTAAAATCACTGTATTCCAATTTATCATAATTTTATTATGTTTGTTTCTGTAATATATACGTCTCATGGCATGACTTGCAATCTTTCTATTGCTTTCAACAGAAAGCAATAAGAAAATTGAATAGAAAATCCACTCTTAAAATCATGATTTTTGCCATTGTGGAATAATACTATAACAAACTGATCTAATCCTTGACAAAGTCATAGTATCAAGAGAAATAATATAATACGATATTTTAGAAACGATTAAGCACAATTCAAATGTAACATGAAATGACTAGTTTTAATACTAAACTCATTATACTTTCTGGAAACGGGTTTTCATAAAGAAAGGCGGTATAATCGTGAGCATATAGTTGACACCACAATAATACAGACTTCAGATAGTAAAATGAAAAATAAGATTTTATTTCTGAGATAGGCTGAAAGATGATAAGTGCTGATTGTGCTAAGAGTAGATAAACCGCAAATATTTGACATCTTGAAAAGTGAATTGCTTATTGCGATCATAAAAATACGAAGATTTGTGTTTTCTAAAGAAATACATTTGTCAAAATCATTGTTAAAATATATTAATTGAAATATTTTTTACTATCTTTTTATTTATTTATTTGTTTAAGTTTTTGACATAGAGTGCATGTGTTTGCTGGAGAAAGACAACAAAAGAAATAATGAGAGGGAAAGTGAGGAATCAGCCCTCAGGAGGGGATGGTCACACCTCAATCCCTTCTCCTCCATTCTCCTGGGATTTTGGGCACACACAGACATGAACCCAGCATGATTTTTAAGTCACCTGGTTCAGGACTCAAATTGGTCGACAATGCTGGAGTCCAGTGCCTTATATAATCACCATGCCACCTGCTGGTCCCATGACTATTTAATATCAAAGAGAATTATTGTTGCTATTGGGTTGTCAGAAAAGTCATGACATTTTTTTTTTTTCTCTGCAAAATGTGTCAAGACTTTTCAGATAAGCTAATAAAGTCACTACTTTTTAGGTAGACAGTAAGAATATCTTTTGGTCCCTTGGAATAGCCTAGAAAAAAAAGAAACATTTTTATAAATTAAGAGAGCATGAAAGTTAAAATAATGTCATAGGAATTATCACCCCAATAATAACTAAATGGCAACTTAAGCTCTTTTATTTCATAAGATGATCAATATCTTTATTATAAACTATCATATTTTTACTACTAATAATACACCATTTTTTTTTTTTGGAGAGGTTTTCGCTATAGGGCGCATGCGCTCGCCAGACAGAGAGAGACAGAGAGACAGAAAGCGAGAAATCGCCCCCCGGGGGGATGGTCACATCTCAATCTCTTCTCCTCCATTCTCCTCTAGGGATCTTGGGCACGCATGCACACGCGCCCGGCATGAGTTTTAAGCCACCGGGTGCGGGACGCGAACCACGGTCAACTACGTGGGAGTCCAGCGACATAGCCATTACGCTAACTGCTGGTTCCCATGATACACCATTTTTATGAGGTATCAGCTAAATACATATATCTATTTTTTTCTTAGCTCTTGTCTGCTTTCAAAAAATCTACCAGTGACTATTCTTTCCTTATTCTGACCTCATAATTAAAAATGCAAAATAAAACTGTTTATTTTATCACCCATAAGGGAAATAGTCCATGCTTTTACTCCCCATTTTATACAGAGAATAGAAAATAAACTAATTAGAAAAATTAATACATGCTATATGACTGCCATTTCCTTTTTTTTTTTTTTTTTTTTTGCTACAGGGCATGTGTGCTTGCCAGAGAGGCAGAGAGAGAGAAAGTGAGAAATCACCCCCCAGGGTTGATGGCTATACTGCAATCCCATCTCCTCCATTCTCTCCACGGGATCTTGGGCATGCACACACACGCGTATGTCACCAGGTCCAGGACTCAGACTGTGGTAGACTACATGGAAGTCCAGCGACAAAACCATTACGCCAACTGCTGGTCCCTGCCATTTCCTTATTTATCTACTAGTATAATTTTCTCTCTCTCTTTTTTTTTTTTTTTTTTAGAGATTTTTGTTCTCGGGCATATGTGCTTGTTGGAGAGAAGTCACCCCCCAGGGGGATTGGCCACACTGCAATCCCTTCTCCACTATAACTCCTCCCGGGATTTTGGACATGCACGCACATGCACATGGTGTGAGGTTTAAGCCACCAGGTCGAAGACTTGAACCACGCTTGACTATGTGGGATTCTAGTGATGTAACCATTACACCATCTGCTGGTCCCATATACTAATATAATTTTGATTAAGTTTACCAAACATACTTGGAAGGCAGGATCGAATAGAAAAAGATGGTTCTCCCAATTGGCAAGAGTCTATCTTTCAGTTCTAGCCTTGTCCACTAAGGCCAATCATGTATTTTACCACCGCAGCTTTGCCGTCAGCTGACACTAAACATGCCTGCCGCCTGCAGTCTCCACATTGCAGTATGAGTGGACATATTTGGGGGGAGAGGGGTGTTGGTGTAGATGGGGATCAGGATAGAAAGCATTAATAGTCTTCATTTAATATTATATATTTTTGTTTTAGAAAACATACAAAAATATTTAAGAACTAGCCAGTGGCATGGTGGTTAAGGTGACTGGATCCCGCATGATTGACTATGTGGTTTGAATTCCAGGCTTGGATACTTGGAAGACACACCAGGACGTGTGTATGTGTGCCCAAAACCCCAAGAGAAGGGGCTGTGGCATGGCCATCTGTCCTTGGTTATGCTTTCTTACTTTCTCTCCCTGTCTCTCTCTCTCTGGAAGCACACGGGCCTTAAGCCAAAATAAATAAATAAATAAATAAATAAAATTAAATAAACAAAAGTATTTGAACATATAAAAACAATGCTAGCACCTCCTCCATGGCCTTGAAATTTAAAGTAAATTCATGGTAAATCTTTCTCTGTAAACCACAGAATTTAGAACTAAGTTACTTTATATTCAAAGTTCTCCTGTCATCATGGTAATAGCTAGAATTTCTCATAGTATCTCTAGATATCTGAAGTTCAAGAGGATTTGAAATTGTACGTGTACTTAGCTCAACCTACTTGTTCTATTTCTAGTATTAGTGAATTGGTACACTGATAGTATGGCTAACATTATTATATAAGTATACTAAAATAACATAGTAGTAGCACTATTAGCAGTATGCTCATAAGCAGCTGTAGTATTTGATCATTAATAGTATTGTTGGTATCACTCACGCATAGTTTGTGAAGGATTCATTCAGGATGAAGCTATGAATATGTTACCAGCCTGCAAGTGTTAAACATTTGATACATTCCTAACGGCACTTTCCTTGGCAATTACTCAACATTCTGGTTACAGAAGTTCAGGGAGGGGTTTCTTAAATCTTCATTCTCAATTTCATATTGGTTACAAGTTCATATCCCAAATATTATGATATTATGTGACAATATGTTTAATTTTAGGGAAATTAGACACATAGTGCAGGATGAATTTAAAAAAAAAAAAAAAAAAAAGAAGTGGTTTCATGGAAAACTGAGAAGCTTTTGCACCAAAGAGACATTAATTCAGTTTCTGTTTTTAACTTGAGATTTTCTACACGGTAGTGACTTAGCCTCGTCACCTTCAGCAAAACGAAGACGATAATGCCACCTGACAGCTTTATTGAGAGGGTTAACGGCCATAGAACAGATGCTCCTGAAATGTATTGATAACTTCACCTTGCCTTCTTCACAGTAGCCAATAAGAACTTAAACATTATTTTTCTAATCTAGAATTTAAATGCACAGTGCATGAAGGTTTTTATCATTTCTTATTGCTTCATTCAAAAAATACAAAACACCCCTTTTAAAATGAAATAAACAAAATTATGGATATTAAAGGGGACATCTCTTGATGTACTGTGAATTAAATTCTTACCCAAGCAATATTGGGTTGGAATCTGAAAACGACACTGTAAAAACCTCAAAGATAATCCTTTGGGGGGGTGAAATCAATACCACATAGACCTGGTGACTTCAGTTGGCATTTATATTAGGCGGGAAGCCATGTGGAAGAAGAAGGGTAAACACTACTTCAATACCTCAGATCTCAGGAACAAAATGTAGTGGTGGAAATGACACCTGAGTTCATGGAATACCAGGATGTTTTAATTGAGGGAGTAGCCCAAAAAGAAATGGAATCGAATGTTATAGTTGTGCCATCAAAATGCAATTTTCAAAGTAGTCAGCAAATCGCCTACCTAAATTTCATTCTCAAATGTTGGACAGGAAAATACTAACCAGAACACAATATTCCTGTAACAATTCCACACAATCCTTTTAGCACGTGTAGACTCTTCTGAAAACAGGGGTTCTAAA
The DNA here is from genome assembly GCF_000334495.1 of Tupaia belangeri chinensis. NCBI lineage: Eukaryota > Metazoa > Chordata > Mammalia > Scandentia > Tupaiidae > Tupaia > Tupaia belangeri. The sequence goes on from NW_006204918.1 coordinate 422,379, forward strand.
TAAGCTTGATTGAACATGTAGGCAGTCTTTAACCTCAGCAATTAATACTGACTGAAAATGGTTGATACATTGGACTTCTGAAAGTTAAAACATACTTTTGAGAGACCATCTAGCTTACTGTTTTGTCCCAGAAGTACTGATGGCAGAAACATTGAATGATGTTTTACAAACTTTCTTGTTTGCTTGGCTTTGCATGAATGATGATGAATAATGAATTTATTTAGGATATTAATGAAGTTACTATAGATTTTAAAATTTCATTGTTTTATTTCAAGCAAAAAATGATTTCTTTCTAAACATCACTTTCTTAACTTTCTTTTACTTCAGCTATCAGCATTAGCGGTTGATTTTTCTTTCCATAGGAAGCATGTGTTCTCTGGAGAAAGAGAGAGAGAGAGAGACAGACAGAGAGACAGAGAGACAGTGAGGGGGAAAGTGAGAAATCACCCTTGAGGGAGGATGGCCATGCTGCAATCTTCTCTCTTCCCCTCTCTTCCTGGGATTTTAGGCATGCATATACATGAACCTGGCGTGATTTTTAAGCCACCAGGTCTGGGACTTGAACTACAGTTGTTCATGTGGGAGTCTAGCCCCTTAACCACAATGCCACCTGTTGGCCCTGAAGTTGTTTTTTTAACACGGTACACATGTTTTACACAAAGGACACACATTTTTAATTAACTTTTTTCCCGCAAGACTAGTGCACATGGAATACAATAAGTATGATTGCATTGAGATCCTGATTTGGGGGTTAGCTTTGTAAGTAAACTCTAGATGCTGCTGTGATTTAAATATAAACCTTATCCCAGGTTTACAGATGACTGTATTTCATGAGCCTTTAGGTCCACTTCCAAGAAAGTAAAATCACAAATAAGACACATAGGTTTGCTTTTGGTTTAACTACAAAGTAAAACCCAGTAAAATAATGATTAGAACATGTTGCAAATTTAGAATCAAAACATTTATCTGTACCTGATGTGTGGGAAGGTTCCTGCTTCAGATCTAGAGACCTTGAGCACACCTGGCTTATGCTTACCTATGACCCGGGATTGACTGATGGCTGGGGAGTCACGACACTAAGACCCTGGTGAGGATACTGTCTCTCACTCATGGAAGAAATAAAGTGATGATAATAATAATAATAAAAGGGTAAGTCTTTCAACATCTTCATGATAGTAGACACATTAATGTGTTCCTACTGTCAGACTGTTTGTTTTCATTTTATCCATCATTTTAGTTTTTCTGATTTTGTTATAGCAGCCAGAACAGACTGACACTTGCTGTTCTGTATGAGAAAGAATGTTTTGTTTCCAATTAAAGTTATTTCTTTTGTTCTGTTCTTATTTCATTTGTTCTCATAATTGTTGGGACACTTTAGAGTTCAAAAAAATGAACAAGAACAAAATAACTCCTCTAGTCATTTTCAGTAGTCTGTACAAATCGCTACAGAATTCATTCTTCCCAGCGCTCTCTGTTCATGAGTCACTTGTTATGGAGAAGCTATTTTTTTTTTCCAACTGTTAAATATTCAGATTGGAAGAAGTCTCACTCAGAACTTAGGTTTACAACTTTATTTTTTTAAAAATATTTTTAAAAAAGAATTATTTTATTTAACTTTATTTATTTAAACTTGACCAGAGAGGGACAGAGTGAGACACAGAGAGAGAGAGAGGGAAAGTGAGAAAGCAAGCCACCCGGTCTGGGACTCAAACCACAGTTGTCCATTGTGAGTCCAGCACCCTTTAACCACCACGCCACCTGCCAGTCCTGAGTTGAGAACTTTAGCTGCACGTTATGAGTACCTGCCTTGCCTGTTTGCTTGGTGATTGGGTCTCACCTGCTCTGTCTACTTTCCAGGTAAAACCTACTTCAGGTCTTTGTGTGCCCTGCACCTACAAAAGCTGTTGATACAAAGTGCTTGGTTTAATGAGTACGTTCTGGGTGACTGAGTTACTGTTTTTATACTAGAAAACTGCTTTTGAAAATACACCTTGCTTTAAAACAAAGCTATGAGTTTAATATTTGGGTCTCAAAGTATAGAAAAGTAATAACTACTGCCAGAAAAGAAAAAAGGCTCCTCAAGGAATCTGTATTAAGGCTGTGGTTTCTGCATGCATACGGAAGCCCGAGGAAGCATTTTCAGACTTTCAGTGTTTCTATTTCACAAACACCATGAATAATGTCGCCCCATTAAGCAAATCTGTGACCACTGTAGCCCAATTTGTTCAACTATAAAACTAAGGAATGGAATTAGATATTCTCTCTGCTCTCCTATTGTATTTCTGTAGGTCTAACTGGACAATAATATGAGGTAAAGATCATATATTCACGGCCTAGTTTAAATTCTCTTTTCAGATGTATGACTTTGGGCTCAGTTTCTGTATTTCGGGTATTTTTTAAATCTCCTATTAAAAATGTATTGGTTTAAATAGATGTTCTATTTCACATATATATGAAATTCTATAACTTTTGTATTTCTTGAATTTTAATAACGTTTAATGCTATGAAAAGGAGTTAGTTGTACTGTCTTGTGGTGTTAAAGTGTGAGAGCTAGAGTTAAAGAAAGACTTCTGAAATGTCCAGTGTTCTCAGAGTCATTATAAGTGAAGCTCACAAACCAGGAGACATTGCAGTTCATAAAGTGAGGACAACATGAGACCAATTACTCATCAAAAACACTAAAATGCTGAACCAATGATCAGTACATTTCAACATGGAGTTCTTGTGTCTTTGGTTCCAAATAGTCTAGCTTTCTCATTTGGAGAGAATACCTTTATTGATTTTTAATTGGTCATATTAATTTCAGGAGTCAAGACTTGACAAATTTTGTCTATAAACTAGTCGTTTAATACAGCATAAAATCCAGTTGATGTACTATTCAGAAAAGCAGGTGATGGATTCTGAAACCACTTTAGTATAACAGATCCTTAACTAGGTCTTGATTAATGCTAAAAACTAGAACCCACCGTTTTTTATTAGAGGACCTTTGGAATTAGGTGAAACTATTGAACACGAATGGTTTTGAGAATGTACATCTCTTTACCATTGCTTCGCTATAAAATCAGAAGTTACCAGGGACTTACTTATCAGTTTATATTAATTCACTTCCCATAATATTTAAGAAAAATTTACACCTCGTATTGGTCAGTGTTCTCCAAGAAACAGAATCAATGAGATAAATATGTGTGTAGAAGAAGGAATTTATTATAGAAATTATCCGACATGATTACAAGGTGAAGTTCCCACCATAGTCCAGTGAAACAACTAAAAGACACAGAATCAAGAACACTGGTGCCCTTCAAGCTCAAGACTGAAGTGGAACCTGGGGAAGCCACAGGCTCAAGTGCCCTCAGGTTGCTGGCATATGAGTCCTGAGTCCAAAGGTTAAAGAATTTGGAGTCTGTCTGCCTTGGAAGGGTGCAAGGCCCACAAACTGTCAGAAACAAACACAGCCAAAAACCAAACAGTAGAGCTGGTGTGAGACAAGCTGATGTGGATCAGTAGCAAGCAGGGCACACCTGGGAGGGCAAAGAAGAGCGAGAGTAAACAATATCCATCTCTTCTGTTTGCCCCTCCCACACTCACAGCTGATTGGATGACACTCTCCATCAAAGGCGGGTCTTATTCTCTTAACCCACCTACTCCAAGTCAGTGTGTCCGGTAAAACCAACAAATCTAGGAACAGTGTCTCACTGACTGTCCAAGCATCCTGGACACCACACTGTGAGGCTGACATCTAAAATCAACCAGTCACTTATTTTGTACCCTGCTATCCTCAAGCTGAGTTCATACTAAAAAGCCCATTCACTAATACAGGGAATTCAGGGCCAACAGATGGTGGGGTGATTAAGGCACTGTATCTCACTTGCTGACCTCGCAGTTTGAGTCCTAGACCCAGCAGGTCAGGTGGTGGGGTAGTTAAGGTGTTGTACCTCCACATGGCCAACTGCAGTCCATGTCCTGGACTTGGTGGGTTGCTTTCTCACTCTCTCTCTCTCTCTGTCAAATTAAATAATAGTAATAATGAAGAAAATTAAATTAATTATTCTTTAAAGAAAGAATGAAAGAAAAAAGAAACACCCTCTAGGTATGTGTGCATGTGTGCCCAAAATCCCAAGAAGAGAATGGAGTAGAATGGGTGGCAGCATGGCCAGCCCCCCGGAGTGCGATTTCTTGCTTTCCCTCTCTCCCATCTCCATCTGTCTCTCTCCCACAAGTGCATGTGCTTATGGCAAATACCCTTTAAAAAAAAGGTGGATGCACTTTTCTCTTATAGTTAAAGACTTATTTAGTGATGACTGTGAAATTATAAAAGAAAAGATACAAAATTTTATCATTAGAAATAAATTTTTTAAAAAGTTTTTGCATAAGGTGCATGTGCACTCTGGAGGGAGATAGAGAGAGGGAACTCCCCCCAGGATGTCTGGGATGGGTGGCAATCCCTTCTCCTCTATTCTTATCCTGAGATTTTGGGCACGCACACACATACCTGGCATGATATTTAAGCTACCGGGTCCAGGACTCGAATTGAAGTCAACCATGTGGATATCCCGCACCTTAACCACCATACCACCTGCTAACCCCTAGAAATAATGTCTTTTAGAATGTTTCTTATAGAAAGTTTTATTTACGTACTTTTGTATATACTGGCTGCTATTGATATTGCTTGTAATTATGAAATTTGCTAAAATTAGAATCATAAAGGCATTTATCTACACAAAATATTATTGTAGAATTAAGACAAATAACTCTAGATTAAATTTAGAATATACATTGGACTTAAAAATGTTTAAGAACGGATTTTTGTAGCAAAACACAAGGTAAAATAAAAACACAAGGTACAGTAAATATAAAGACAAACATTTGAAAAAAATTGGAAATAAAAATATTTAAACCTAAATATGGTCAAGATATTCTTGTGTTGGCTATAGTTTCCTGACTTTTTTTGGTCTAAGGGAATCTTGCAATTTTTATTTTGGTTTATTTAAAATACTTTAAAATTTATTGTAATTAGATATTAAAATTATTACTTTTCATTTTAACATTGCTAATCAAGGTTTTATACATTATAGGTTGAACATTTACTAATGGATATCAATCCATAATATAATGTGAACAGGATGTTCAAGATATTGATCAAAATATTGAAATACAGATAAATAAGGTTTACATCATTAATAGTGTAATCTATAGTGTGTCATTTACATTTACATTGGTATATTTACAAAACTTTCCTCAGGTCAACATGTGCTTGGAGTCTTCTGTATTATATTTACAGAATAAAGATGCTTTATTAAAAAAATGTAATAGTAACAAAAATCACAGCTGTGACTTGCTATTTTCCCTCAATAAGAGCTATTATAAAAACCATTACTGGTTCTAGCTGACTTTCTTTGCCTCAGAGATTTCCCCAGGCTGTACCTCTCACCTTCAGTTTTTTCTTTGCTCGTTCCTCCTTCTTAAATCCCTTTGTCCTGCCTGTGTTCCTTTTTCTATTTTACTCCTTTAGATTGCCTTTGTGTATGGGATTGTCTGGCTGACTGATTTCTACTTGGATACTGTTTCTTAGCTCAATCCTTTGGTCTCTCCAAAAGCACTCTATGAGGTGATATCGAAATCTTCCCAGCCTCCCTAGATACTCATTCCTGATAGCGGCATCTACTTTTCTAGGGATGGAGCACCTAGCATTATAAAGAATTGTACTTTCTGGGACCCGCAGTTAACATAATGGCTATTTTGCTGGACTCCCATGTAATTGACTGTGTTTCGTGTCCCAGACCTTGTGGCTTAAACTCATGCCAAACACGTGTACATGTGTGCCCAATATCCCAAGAGGAGAATGGAGGAGAAGGGATTGCGGCATGGCCATCCCCCTTGATGGGATGATTTCTCGTTTTCCGTCTCTCTGTCTCTCTCTGTCTTTCTGGCGAACCCATGGTTCTATAGCAAAAACTTTTCAGAAAAAAAAAAAAGAATTGTACTTCCTGTCAATAATAATTGACCTGAGTTCAGTAGAAAGAACAAAGACATTAACCATAAGATTTTCTTTATTTTTAAAAAACTTTATTTATTTACTTATTTTTTAATTTGATCAGGGAGGGACAGAACAACAGTGAGAGTGTGTGTGTGTGAGAGAGAGAGAGAGAGAGAGAGAGAGCGAGAGAGAGCAAGCAAAAGCAAGCTGCCAGATCTGGGACTCAAACCATGATCTCTCATATGGAGTTCCAGTGTCCTTAAACCACCATACCACCTGCCAGCCCCAAGCATAAATTTTAAATAAAGGCAAATTTTGCATATTGGGTTGTTAGAAACATCATGATGTACTTTTCTATGGAAAAAATGCATCATGACTTTTACAATGATGCAATATATTTTTGTCCTTAAATGTAAAAGAAAAAGGAGATTTTTTTTCATTACTGATAAAATTAGCAATGTAATTTAACAAGTAGTATACCCATTATTTGCTACAACTTTTATTATTATCTCTATCTCATAATTAGTTGAAATATATATATTTCTCTCTTTCTCTCTCTCTCTTTAAGACATTTTGCCTTAGAGCCTGTGTACCAGCTGGGACTTGAACTGGTCAATCATGTGGGAGTCCAGCGACACAACCACCATGCCAATTGCTGGCATATAGTTCTTTATTTTTTTTTTACATGTTTTTGTTTTAGGGTACATATGTTTGCCTGTTTTTGTTTTAGGGTGCATCTGCTTGCCAGAGAGAGAAAGTGAAAAATCATCCACTGGTGAGATGGCCACCTAACAATCCTTTCCCTCCATTTTCCTCCTGGGATCTTGGGCACACATGCACACATGACTGGCATGAGTTTCTTTCTCTCTCTCTCTTCTTTTTTTAGAGAGGTTTTTGCTATGAGGCATGTGCACTCACCAGAGAGACAGGGCGAGAGATAGATAGAAAGCCAGAAAATGGGAAATCACCTCCCAGAGGGGATGGCTATACCACAATCCCTTCTCCTCCATTTTCGTCTTGGGATCTTGGGCATGTGCACACATCTGCCAAGCATGAGTTTTAAGCCACCGGGTCTGAGACTTGACCATGATCAGTTATGTGGGAGTCCAGTGACATAACTATTATTCTATCTGCTTGTCCCCAGGCGTGAGTTTCAAGCCACCAGGTGTGTGACTCATCATCAGGTGATGGTCAATCACGTGGTGTTGTGGAAAAACAAATGCCAAAGTGTGAAAACACGGCACTCCAGAGAGAAAAGGAGAACTCTTTATCTCTTTACTACTCTAGTGGGCACGGAGGAGTTAACACTCTGAGTCTCTGGCTCCAGCTGAGAGCTGAGCACAGTACTTTATGGGTGAATTTGGGGAGGGGTGGTTTCAGCATATTTGGAGTGTCCTATCAGGGAAAAGACTCAGTGTCTACCTGAATATAGAACTGGCAGCCTGCTCAAGCCCTCAGTTCAGGAAAGGGACAGCTACCTCACAAGGGAACAGAAAGTCCAGGAGGCTATCATATCAGCCTTGGATTTCTTTAAGGTTACTTATAAGTTCTGGACTGTTCCACATCAGTGGGAGTCTAGTGATGTGACTGCTATGTCACCTGCTGGTCCCCCTATATAGTCCTTTTGTAAAATATAAGAAGTAAATTTTAGGGGTCTGGCAGGTGGTGTGGTGGTTAAGGGCACTGGACTCTCACATGGCCAACCATGGTTTGAGTCCTGGACCTGGTGGCTTACTTTCTCACTTTCCCTTTTGCTCTCTCTTATTCTCACTCTTCCCTTTCTAGTCAAATTTAAATAAGTTAAATAAATAAATAAATAAATAAATAAATAAATAAATAAAATTATTTAAAAATAATTAAATTTATGCATTGTGGGAGCTGGTTAAAAACTTTGTAAAGCTGCTGTTTTGTGTCTGGTGTTGGCTTTTTCCAAAAGCCTACTCACATATCTTGCTCTATCTTGCTATTATGGGGTTTGCTATTTATTGATCTGAAGGATAGCATTATATATTGTTATAATTCTGTGTTGATGTATAATTTTAAAGTATGTTTCCCTAATTTTATTATCTTTTCACTTTTAAAAATGGAAAAGTGTTCTGTAAGGAACATTTTTTTTAAAGATTTGCAGTGATAATTTTTTAGTTTTTTAAAATTTATTGTATGTATTTAAGGCAGATGGCATGATGTTTTGGTATAGTTATATACATTAAAATGATTACTACAGGCAAATTAATAACTGATCATCTTACATTGTCATCCCTTTGTGTGTGTGTGTGTGGGGGAAGGGCAGGAAGAGCACCTAAAACTTCTATCTTTGAAAATTTTTGTTATACAGTACAGTGTTTTCCAGATGTTGCCCTCATGCTGTACGTTGGATCTGTAGGCTTATTTATTCCACATGTTGCAGCTTTGCAGATTTTTATGCACTTCCCCCTATTTCCTGGCTCCCATCCTTTGCTAAGAGTTCTTAATTATATTTTGTGTGTGAGAAAATCCTCCCCATACTAGGTCATAAAAAATTCCAATCATTTTACACATTTTCTTTCTACTTTTCTATTCTAATGCACACTATCAGATAGAATTCATAACAGTTACCATCGTTTCCTCACATGAATAACCGGTTGTCTCAACATTAATTTCTTAAAGGTCCTTCCTTTGTTCCTTATATAATACATCAAGTTTCAATAGCGGTTGGGGCTCTATACAAAGTATTACAGTTTTCAAGTAACCTTAATGACATTTCCTTAGTAGCACTTTGCTATTATAGGCCATATCATCTTCCAAATAAATTTTCAAATTATAATATCAAATAACTAAAGGAATATATTGTGCTTTTTAAAATTGCATTATATGTATAAGTCAATTTTAGTTGAACTAATATATTACAGTGTCTGTTCTTTGCACGTAGAATATCTCTTTGTTATAGTCTGGCTTTTATATTTTATGCAAAATTTTATAATTTATTGCCCCATTTACTTGCATTCCTGTGACAGTTAAACATCTTTTTCCTGAGTCCCCACCCCAGTTCCATGCAGTCTCTGGTCTACAATTGTCCTCTTTACTTTTGCCTTCAAATCTTCCAATTTCTGCCATGGAGTACAAACATTCAGTATATATTGAACAAGGACATACATGTTTTGTAGTTTGGCACTTCTAGATTTGACAACTTTGTATCAAGTGACTAGATCTCATTTTTTTTTTATATGGCTGAGTGGTATTCCATTGTGTATATATGCCACATTTATAAAGCTTTTTGGAATGCACAAATGGTTGATCCTATGTCTTTACTATTGCGAATGGTGCTGCAATAAACATGCATGAGCAAGTGTTTTTCCAACTGAGTTATTTCTTGTTCTTTGGATAATACCCAGGAGTGGAATTACTGGGTCATTTGTAATTCTATTTGTACATTTTTGAGGAATCTTCATATTGTTTCCCACAGTGACTGTACAAATTTACGTTCTCACCAGCAGAGCAAGAAGCTTACCTTTTCATCACAGTCCCACCAGCATTCGTTGTTCTTTATTTATTTGGCTATAGCCATTTTGCCAGAGATTAAGTGATACCTCATTGTGATTTTGTATTTCCTTTATAATAAGAAATGTCGAACATTTTTCATAAACTTTTGGCCATTCCTATATCTTCCTTTGAGAGTCGTCTGTGGAAATCAGTTGCCCATTTTAAAATAGGATCATTAGTTATTCCGTAGGTGAGCTGTTATATATTCTAGTTATTAAGTCCTCATCTGAAGTATAGTTTGCAAATATTTTATGCCATTCTGTGGACTGTCTCTTTATTCTATTTATTATTTTCTTTTTTTTTTTGGAGAGATTTTCACTGTAGGGCGCGTGCGCTCGCCAGACAGACAGAGAGAGACATAGAGACAGAAAGCGAGAAATCACCCCCCAGGGGGGATGGTCACGCCGCAATCACGTAGAATATCTCTTTGTTATAGTCTGGCTTTTATATTTTATGCAAAATTTTATAATTTATTGCCCCATTTACTTGCATTCCTGTGACAGTTAAACATCTTTTTCCTGAGTCCCCACCCCAGTTCCATGCAGTCTCTGGTCTACAATTGTCCTCTTTACTTTTGCCTTCAAATCTTCCAATTTCTGCCATGGAGTACAAACATTCAGTATATATTGAACAAGGACATACATGTTTTGTAGTTTGGCACTTCTAGATTTGACAACTTTGTATCAAGTGACTAGATCTCATTTTTTTTTTATATGGCTGAGTGGTATTCCATTGTGTATATATGCCACATTTATAAAGCTTTTTGGAATGCACAAATGGTTGATCCTATGTCTTTACTATTGCGAATGGTGCTGCAATAAACATGCATGAGCAAGTGTTTTTCCAACTGAGTTATTTCTTGTTCTTTGGATAATACCCAGGAGTGGAATTACTGGGTCATTTGTAATTCTATTTGTACATTTTTGAGGAATCTTCATATTGTTTCCCACAGTGACTGTACAAATTTACGTTCTCACCAGCAGAGCAAGAAGCTTACCTTTTCATCACAGTCCCACCAGCATTCGTTGTTCTTTATTTATTTGGCTATAGCCATTTTGCCAGAGATTAAGTGATACCTCATTGTGATTTTGTATTTCCTTTATAATAAGAAATGTCGAACATTTTTCATAAACTTTTGGCCATTCCTATATCTTCCTTTGAGAGTCGTCTGTGGAAATCAGTTGCCCATTTTAAAATAGGATCATTAGTTATTCCGTAGGTGAGCTGTTATATATTCTAGTTATTAAGTCCTCATCTGAAGTATAGTTTGCAAATATTTTATGCCATTCTGTGGACTGTCTCTTTATTCTATTTATTATTTTCTTTTTTTTTTTGGAGAGATTTTCACTGTAGGGCGCGTGCGCTCGCCAGACAGACAGAGAGAGACATAGAGACAGAAAGCGAGAAATCACCCCCCAGGGGGGATGGTCATGCCGCAATCCCTTCTCTTCCATTCTCCTCTTGGGATCTTGGGCACGCACGCACACGTGCCCGGCATGAGTTTTAAGCCACCGGGTCCGGGACACGAACCGCGGTCGACTACGTGGGAGTCCAGCGACATAGCCATTATGCTAACTGCTGGTTCCCTTTATTATTTTCTTGATGAACAGGAGCTTTTTAGTTTAATTTAGTCCCACTTGTCTATTTTTTAATTGTTGCCTGCATTTTAGGGGTCTTAAATAAGAAATATTTGCCTTCTCCAATTTGTTGAAGTCTTTCCCCTGAGTTTTTCACAAGTACTTTCATGCTTTAAGGCTTTTCATTTAGTTCTTTGATCCATTTTGAGTTGATTTTTGTTAATGTTGAGAGAGAGAAATCTAGTTTCATTTTTTCTTCAGGTGGAATTCGATTTTACCAGTACTATTTCCTAAATACACTTTTATTCTCCACTAAATTGTCTTGTGTCCTTTGTCAAAAATCAGTTGTCTATATGATTTGGGGTGTGTTTCTGGATTCTCTATTCTCTTCCATTGCCCTTTATGTTTGCTTTTGTGCCAATACCTTAGTGTTGTACCTCCTATACCTGTTTTGTTGATAGTCTTAAACATGAAGGCATATTGTATTTTACCAAATGTGTTTTCTGTATTGATTGATATAATCATATGTTTTTTTTTCTTTCCTTATTTGAATGCGATGTGTTACATCTATTGTTTAGTGTGTGTATTGCTGGGGTAAAGTCTACCTGCTCATGGTGTATAATCTTTGTAGTATGTTGTTGGATTCAACTTGTTAGGATCTTATTGAAGATATTTGTATATTTATTCATCAGGGATATTGGCTTATAGTTAACTTTTTTGTTGTGTTTATGTCTCCAGGATTCATGGATGCCACTTCAATTTGGGTAGACTCCTACTAGGAGTTAGGTGCCTGGAAAATGCACTCCAGGATCAGGAGGTTGACTGGAGAAGTATCCAGTCTTGCCACCTCTGACCTAGAGTGAGACTCTCTGGTGTCCTCATCTCTGTCAGGTGTTCCTCCCATTTCCTTTGGCCACACTTATGGATCAGGGAGGTCCGGTGAAAGTGCACTGTGATGATCTCAACTGAAGAAGGTGGCCACTCTCCAGGACTTGTGACTCACATTTGAGGAGAGGGGGAGTCAAGGCTTGCCCTGCTCATCACTCAGAAGAAAGTGTCCAGATTCCTCCAATTGTTAAGGGGGTGCTCTCATACTCCACATTCTGGTGGAAGAGGTGGTATTCACAGATCTCCAGGATGATGGGAGTTGGCTTCAGTCGTTGCAAGTATTCACCCCATTTTCCCTCATCACAGCGACTTCTCCTCTGTCTTGTTCCCTATACTTCCACAGGGTTATAAAGATGCCAGATTTCCTGATCCCAATCACAATACAAACTCCACTGGCTGCCTATCTCCTCAAATGGTGCCAGGCTCTCTGGGCTTGGGTTGGGATTGAGATAAGAGCTCCAAAGTTTTCTTTGAAGTGGAATATCAGTGTATTTTCTATATGGTAGTGTTAGTTCCATACCCACTTCATTGTTCTTCTGCAGGTGGAGAGTTTTGGAGTCTGAGGTGAGAGTATAAAATTCAGTTCTGAAGGAGAGGTCCATGGGCTTTACTACAATCTGTGGTGGTGGTGGTGGGGTTTGGGGTTCTGGAGCCTTTTAAGTTCAGATGATTGATTCTCTCTTTACTTTTCTAAGTAGAAATTCTGTACTCAAGAAGCTCAAGAAGTCTTTTTCTTGCACTTCATCAGTCTCACCTCACTCCTCTGCTGAAAGTGTGTTTTACTGAGTTTTTTCAGACTTTATTCCCCGACAAACACCACGTGGGTATTTTTAGTCAGCTACCTTGTTGCATTGTCTCTGACTGCACTTTCTATCAAATATTCTTATAGATATTTTTCCATAAATTATTTTATATTTTTATATTACAACATCATGCATCTGCAATGATAGTTTTAATTATAGTTTTCTTTTTTCTTTGTAATTATTATATTTTTAGTTCTTTTATTTTATTATATGATGTGACAGAGTGTTTAATTTTTTATAGTAGTGGAAACGCATAATTTAAAACATACTATCTCAACCATTTAGAAATGTACAATAGTGCAAACCATATGCATATTACTGTGAAACAGATCTTTTCTTTTTCCATTTTGCAAAGTTGATATTCTAATTGAACAGCAGCTTCTCTTCTTTCCCTAGCTACTATCAATCAACATATTTTTTTCTGTTTCTTAGAATCTGACTACTTTAGACACCTTCCATATGTGAGAAGATTCAGCAATAGTGTTTCTGTGACTGGTTTATTTCAGCTAGCATAATGGTCTTAAAGTTCATCCAGTTGGTTGCATATGACAGGATTACCTCCTTTTTTGAAAGTGGAACCTTATTCCATAGTATGTATATACCACATTTTTCATTGTTTTTTCATCAAAAAACATTTGAATTCCTTTTGCCTTTTGGATACTTTGAATAAGATTCACATGAAATGAGCATGAGTGTGCAATTATTTCTTCAAGATTCTATTGTCAATCCCTTTGGATCTATACTGAGATGTAGGAGTGTTGGATCATATTTTAGTTCTTTTTTTTTTTTTCCTGAGCAACCTCCATACTGTTTTTCATAGTAGCTGTATGTACTATTTTATATTTCTCCCAGCAATACTCGCAGGAGGAATGTAAAATGCTAGAATCACTCTACTTTTTCACCAACACACATTATTTTTTCTTTCTTTCTTTCCTTCTTTTTGTCTCTTAATTCTTTCCTTTCTCTCTCTCTCATTCTTCCTTCCTTCTTTCTTTCTTTTTTTCTTTTTTTGATTCTCTTGTCAAAAAACATTCCTGGTGCCACAGGACTTTAGGACTTCCGGGTCACTCCCTACCACCAGGTATTCCATAGAGGCCACAAAATACCTGCTTCTTGTGTCTCACAGATAAGCTTGCTCACAGCCCTCCAGGGCAAACCTGTCAGGGCTGCACTCAGATTTGGGGGGCTGCCTCATTTCCAGAAATTATAGGCAGGTACACAAGCTCTGCTTAGACCTGAAAGGCACAGCTGCCCTCTCCTCTTCCTGGATGACTTTGCCAGAATTATGTCTGGGTCTTGGCTACTTTATCTACTGTTCAAGAGGGGCCAGAGGCAAACCCTGCTGTCTGAACTTTGTCAGACCCACCTATAAAGCCTGAGAATTCAAGAAATAAAGACAGAGAAAAAGCACCTGCTCCCCGAGTGAAGTATAGTCTTGTTGAATCCCTTCTCTTATATTTCTCCATGCTTTTAGGATTTTGTGAAGGTATGCACTCACATGCACCCAGTGTGTTTTTCAAGACACAGGGCCAGGATTCTAACTGTTGTCAGGTATGACATGTAGCTTTCTTAACTACTAGACTATGGGGCTGAGCTCCTGGTAACCAATTCTTCATCTTTTTAGATAAAATAATGACTAAGTCCATGTCTTAGTTCATTATTGCATTGCTAACAGAAATATCTGGAGCTGGATGGAATTATAAAAAAAAATACAAGTTTAATAACTCCTAATTCTGTGGCTGGAAAGGCTAAAATCTA
>NW_006204918.1:436913-446062 GCF_000334495.1 Tupaia belangeri chinensis
TCAGCAGGATGGAGGGTGATCTGTGTCCACATTCTTTTCTCTTTCATTATGTTCTCATTCACTCTGCTTACTCGCACCATAACTCAGTCATGCCTCAGTATCATCACTACACCCAAAGGTCTCACCCTGAGGTACCATGAAGGAATTAAGTCTCCACTTAACACCTTTACAGTACAGCCAATACAAAAGTTTCAGTGCATGAATTTTGGAAGGCCATCCAATCACTACCCAGTAAGACTCAATTCCCAAACATAAAACTTTGGTGGGAGGCAAACCATGGCTCAAACCATAACAGTATCCTGCATACAAATTCAAACACAGAGTTTTTCAAAGTAATATATATTATCTATTTTAAGTTTATGTTTGTATTAAGGGAATTATATACATAGTTTACCTAAATTTCACCATAACCCCTTGATGTATTTTTTTTTCATTTCAAACAAGAAAACAGAGATTGAAATAATTAAATTATCTACCAAAGATAAAAATGTATTAAGTAGTCAATGATACCTGAATATGGCAATTTTTCTTCATCCTCCTTATTTCATGATGATTTATACTTTTAATCATTTTGACATGAAGAAAAGCAAATTATTATTGTGATTTCATGAGTTGTTACATGATAGAGCATGGATTTTGGAATCCCATGGACATGGGTTTGAATTTCATTTCTTTTTACCATGTTTATTAGCTTTTTTTTTTTTTACCATATTTATGAGCTTTTCTAGTAATCTTGCAGAGTTCCTGCTTCTTAGCCTATAAATGAGAATACCAATTCATACTTTGAATAGTTACTATAAGTGCTAATAAAATAATGTATATTAGCTGCCTTTCAGAGTATCCACACAGTAGTTGATCTTCAACAAGTGCCTACTGTTATCTTTATTGCTCTTAATCTTGAATGTTAATAACTACATACAACTGAGGGTGATTCCTCTTTTATTTATATGAGTTCCCCTTTTTGTATAAGTCAGTGCATATTATATATATAATTATAACTAAGAGCATTTTTTTAGCTGCTCTATTGTCTTTTTTTTTTGAAATTCAATTTTAGCATCATTAGAAAGAACTGAACAATTCCTTAAATGTAGGCAATAACAATTTCTATTTATATTTTAGGATTTCACAAAATATTCTTAATTACTGTATCAGATCTATTATGAAAACAAACATATACATATCTATTTTTTCATGATAGTGATTGAAATTAAGATCTATATTAAAATTCATACTTGGACACACACTATATTGGGTATTTACATCTATATACTGCATTTCTATATCCTTTACACCATTAGTTTCAGTCATAGAGTGCAGACACTTGGTATATATTAAGTGGGGACATACAGTGCCTCTCCTTCATAGCATGGCTTGCTTCACTCAGCAGTAAGTCTTCCATATTCATCCACTTCCTGTCAAAAGCCAGGGTTTTGTTGTTTTTTATGGATGAATAGTATTCCATTGAGTATATGTGCCACAGTTTTTCTAACCATTCATCAGTTCGTGGACATTTGGGTTGTTTCCATGACAGCAATCGTGAAAATTGCCGCAATAAACATCGATGTGCAAGCACTTTCCCGATTAAGACTTCTTCTGTCCAATAATGTGATTGAATGTGTGGAAGAAAATGAAATAAAAAAAATAAATTAATAAAAAAAAGAAACTATAAATGGAAAATTATTTGTTGATGATAATACGTATGATTAAGTCACTTTACATTGTATTTTGACTGGAAAATTGCATTTTGTGTGCTGTGTTGATGTTCAGTGAAAGTATGTAAAATAAACTAATTAATTAAAAATAAAATAAAGCCTAAAAAAATTCATATTTGGGGCCAGCAGGTGGAAGGGTGACTAAGGTGCTGGACTCCCACAAGGCTGACTGCAATTTGAGTTTCAGATCTGGTAGCTTGAAAATCACACTGGGTGCTTGTGCATGCATGCCTATAATCCCAGGAGAGTGAAGGAGAAGAGATGGTGGTGTGGCCATCCCCCTGGGGGTTGATTTCTCATTCCCTCCCCCTCTGTTTCTCCAGAGAGCACACACACCCTATGGCAAAAACCTTAAAAAAAGTAAATGTTCATATTCAGTGCTACAATTAGAAATAGGAAAACAAAAAACAGATGGCTATTACTTAAAATTCTGTTGTACAAAAGAAACTACATGTGCTATAAGACTCTAATTGCAACATTTAAGAATGTTTATATATTAAGAATCTATTGCATTTTACAATCTTGTTAGCAATTTGTGTCAAGAAGAATATGCTTAAATGGAGAAGGTGTAAAAAAATTTTGGATAATTTCTTTACGCATGTTTCAGCAAAAAAAAAAAAAAAAACTGGAAGAAAAAGCAATAAAGAGTTAGCCAATTATTTAAATCTCTCAAGATAAAAATATGAATGAAGTGAAACTTTCCCTTTAAAATTTAAAAGATGCAATTAGAAATCAATGTATTATTGAAAGTGTACAGTGTAGGTGAACTCAATTTTATTTATTATACTTTCAAGTTAACTATAGTTTAGTATATAAACATTTTCCTAATTAGTATAGTAACTCCCCCAAATTAGATGTTAATATTCTGATTTTGAAAATGAGAGGAATATGGGCTGACCCTGTAGCCTGGTGATTAGGACAGCTGTGTCCCACCTGACCAACTGAAATTTGAATTCTGGCCCTGACAACTTGAAAAACATACTGGGAATGTATGCGTATATGGTGCAAATCTTGACAGGATGGAGAAATGAAGGAAAAAGTGTTGTGGCATGACTATCCCCATTGGAGGGTACTTTCCCATTCTCCTTTCTCTCTTTGTCTCTCCCTGACAAGGATACAGACTCTGGCAATTATAGAAAATAAGAAGGAAAGTGAGAGAAATAACCACATAACGTTAAGTAATTTTCCAAAAGGTGTACACTAGCCAATTAGAAGCATGAAGAATAAGTACTTGAAGTTAATTAAAACCTCTTATTTTATGTAGAGTCTGTACTCTTGTCTGAAGTAGAAGTTCTAATATTACATGAGGAGTGAGATGCTGGTTCATGATCAAGATGAAACATTCCATTGGCATATATTAAATCTGTGGAATATTTAACAATTAATTTTGATGAGTTCTTATGTGCAACAGAGTGTGTTGAGTGTTGCAAATACAGAAGGAAACAAGATGAACAAAGACGTGCTCTCAGACTCAGAGACCTGGGCCAAGTAGTGCCAGATTTGAGTATCATCAAATATAGTTTAGTTTTCTACCCAGAAAGAGTAGAAAACAACACATTTTCACGTTACCCTTCTCTGTCAAAAACATTTTCATAAGTTTTATCAATAGAACATAACATTCTTTAATTATATTTCTGATTATGAAAACAACACATGCTTAATGAAGTCCTGCTAGAGAAAAAAGAGGAACGTGACCAATAACATAATTAAGTAATCTTAATATTTCTAGGCTCACATGTTTTTCCCTCAAATTAAGATATACTGGGAATGTGTTTTTCTGCCTTTTTAATTCTATGTTATATCAAATAAATATAAAATTATTACATACCTATTATGAAAAAATATAAAGCATATGCAAGCATAAAGAAGCAAAGAACCATTAGTTACAATGTGACTATCCTGGGTTTATTACTATTGATATAGTGTGGGGGTTTTTTAGTAATATTATACACCTATGATTATAGTATCATTTTTTTTCCTTTTTTTATGTCAATTTCTTTTATTCATTCAATCACATATATCACTTAGCTTGCAAAGTGAATGGTCCAACAGGAATACATTTCCCACTAGTCCAGTTGGGAATACTATACATGCTATCCTCAATGGATTGTAACCCATTTCTTTGTCTCATAAATGTCTTGCCTCTCTATTTTTCCATTTAATGTCTTTCCTCAGACTCTCTCCTTCTTCTTCTTTTTTTTTTTTTAATTTTTGCTATAGGGCTCCTGTGCTCACCAGAAAGACCAGAGACAGAGAGACAGAAAGCGAGAAATCACCCCCCAGGGAGAATGGCCACACCGCAATACCTTCTCCTCCATTCTCCTCTCGGGATTCTGGGCACACACATACACACACACACCTGCACCTGGCGTGAGTTTAAGCCACCAATCCAGGATTTGAACCATGGTCAACTATATAGGAGTCCAGTGACATAGCCATTACACTAACTGCTGGTCCCAGACTCTCCTTCTCTCACCCTCTTTCCACACTATATCTGGTATGTATAGCCATTTTCTATGTTTCTATATTCTATGTGAGGATATGCAGCCTAAGAGTAGGAGGCAGTTATCAGAATGCCTCACCAACTACTTCACGGTGAACAGGCTGACATATACCTTGGATGTGAGGGGCTTCATAAAGACATTATGAGCACGAGAAATATGTCATACCTGTTCGAAACAATATTTACGGCTTGCCCTATTCTTCTCTGAAGTAACCAGATGGCCTGCACTGAAGCCAGCACACCTGGTGATAGTAAGCAGCTTGGCTCATGATGTATATCAAGGTCACACATGATGGCAACAAGACCCTGAAAATGTATATTCCGAAGGTGCTTATCTCTGACTGTGAGACTTTAACCACATTCCTACATGCTTAGAGAAATCTCACCATGCTTTGTAAAATGAATAAAGATCTGCTCAGTACGACTGAGTGGCACAACTTGTCTGTGTTCACCTGCATTTCTATCTCTGTGCTTTTTCTTTTTCCCCAACCTCTTGCTTTGCAGGACCAAGCCCATGGTAGACACCAACAATCCTTTAGTAATTCAGTTTGGGCCATAGAGTGTGGACAATCGGAATATATTAAGTGGAGACATACAATGTCTTTCCTTCATAGCCTGGGTCTTGTTATTATTATTTTTTTCATGATTGAGTAGTATTCCATAGAATATTATGTGCCACACTTTTTCAATCCATTCCTCTGTTCATGGACATTTGGGTTGGTTCCATGTCTTAGTGACTGTAAAAAATGCTGCAATAAACATCGATGTGAAGCATTCTTCTGTACTTTGAGTAGATACCAAGGAGTGGGATTGCTGGATCATATAGTAATTCTGTTTGTAGATCTTTGAGGAACCTCCATATTGTTCTCCATAGTGGCTGGACCAATTTACATTCCTATCAGCAGTGTAGGAGAGTTCCCCTTTCACCACACTCCTTCCTACCAGCACTTATCATTTTTTTATTTTTTTTAATCTTAGTCATTCTGACTGGAGCTAGATGATCTGGAGCTAGATGATACCTCTCTGTGGTTTCGATCTGCCTCTCCCTTACCATGAGAAATGCTGAGACTATTTGTATGTCTTCCTTAGAGTGTTTTATTCAACTCAATCTCCCATTTTATAATTGAGTTGATCATCATTTTTTGGGAAAGCCTCTTGAGTTCCCTGTGTATTCTGCTTATCAGTCCCTTATCTGAAGCATAGTTTATGAAAATATTTTCCCATTCTGAGGGCTCTTGATTCACATTAATTACTGCCTTTTGTCATGCAAAAACTTCTTAATCTGATGTAATCCCACTTGTCTATTTTGGGGATTATTGACTGTGCTTTGGAGATCTTATTTAAGAAGTCTTTGCCTACTCCAATGTCTCCTAGAGTTTCCCCAGTTTTTTTCAGCAGCAATTTTATAGTTTGAGGTCTTAGGTTTAGATCTTTGATCCACTTTGAGTTGATTTTTGTCAATGGTGAGAAGTAGCAGTTTGGATTCATCTTTCTGCAGGTAGATACCCAGTTTTTCCAGTGCCATTTGCTAAAGAAGGTTTCCTTTTCCCACTAGATTGACTGGTACATTTTGTCAAAAATCAGTTGGCTGTTATGTTTGGAAGTTTATTTCTGGGGTCTTTATTCTGCTTCATTGGTCCAACTGTCTGTTTCTGTGCTGATAGCATGTTGTTTTGATTATCACAGCTTTTTAGTATATTTTGGGGTCAGGAAGTAAGATGCTGCTCACTCCACTCTTCTTGTGCAGGATTGCTTTGGCAATATGAGATCTTTTATAATTCCAGACAAAATGTATGATTGTCTTTTCTAGATCTGTGAAGAATGTCTCTGGTACTTTGCTTGGGATTGTTTTGAATATGTAGATTAATTTGAGTAGATTTGTTATTTTGATTATATCAATTCTTTCAATCCAGGAACATGGGAAGTCCTTTCGCTTTTTTTTTTTTTTTTAGATTCTCACAGTTTTCATTGTGGAAGTCTTTAACTTTTTAGGTTAGATTTATTCCTAGGTATCTTATACTTTTTGTGGCTATGGTAAATGGAATTACTTTCTTCAGTTCTATCTCAGTCTGCCTCCTGTTCTTATATAGAAATGCTATAGATTTTTGTATGTCGATTTTGTATCCTGCAACTTTATTGTATTCATTTATTACCTCCAGGAATTTTTTCATGGATACCATTGGGTCTTCTATGTATACAATCATGGCATATGTAAATAGAGAAAACCGCTGCTGTCAGCTACATGTAAGCTCAGTGACATAGCCATTATGCTAACTGCTGGTCCCGATATTTTGTATTTCTGTTATGTCTGTTGTTATATTGCCTGCTTCACTGTGAATTTGACTTACCTGTTTACTTTCTTCTTAATTAGTCTAGCTAGCATTGATTTTGTTTGTTTTCAAAGAACTAGCTTTTACTTTTGTTTATTTTCTGTATAGTTAATTTATTTTCTATTTCATTTATTTCTGCTCATATTATTATCTATTATTATTTCCTTTTATTATTTCCTTTCTCCTGGAACTGTTTTGGATTTTTTTGCTGTTACTTTTCCAATTCTCTGAGGCATGATGTTGGATGATCCATTTGCCTTCTTTCCATTTTCTTCTTATGTGCACTAATTCCTATGAACTTCCCTCTTATGATTTCTTTTGCAGTGTCCCAAAGATTATGGAAACTCATGTACTCATTGTCATTGGATTCCATGAATCTTTTGACTTCAGTCTTTATTTCTTCAGTAGTTGTGAAATCATTGAGGAGTAGGTTATTTAGTTTCCAATATTTGTGTATTTTTGAAGATTCTTCTTGAAGTTAATGTCAAGTTTAATTCCATCATGGTCAGAGAAGATGCTGGATATAGGTTCCATGCCTTTGAATCTATAAAAGCTTGCTTTTCACCCTATCATGTGGTCAATATTCAAAAATATTCCATGTGGGGACGAGAAAAAAGTGTAACTCATGGTTTTTGGGTGGAAGATTCTATAGATGTCTGTTAAGTCCATCTGATTTATGGTATCATTTATATCCTTTATCTCTTTGCTTATTTTTTGTTTAGATGACCTGTCCAAAGGAGCTATTGGGGTGTTGAGGTCCCCAACAATTAGCATGTTGCAGTCTATCTCTCCTTTTAGATCTAACAGTCTTTCCTTCACGTATTTGGGTGCTCCTGTGTTACATGTGTAGATATTTATAAGTGTTATATCTTCTTGATGGATTAGCCCTTTTACTACTATATAATGCTGTTCTTTTTCTCTTTGTACAATTTTTGTTTTAAAGCCTACTTTGTGGGAAATTAGTATTGTAACTCCTGCTTTCTTTTTTTTTGTCTCCCATTTCTATGGAATACCTTTTTCCTGCACTTCACTTTCAGTCTATGTTTGCCTTTATCCATAAGGTGTGTTTCTTGTATGCAACAGATAGAGCGTTTCTGGTTGTTTTTTTTTTTAAATCGATTCAGCCAGTTTGTGTCTCTTGATTGGAGAATTTAATCCATTAACATTTAATGTTAATATCAATATTTCTGGACTTATTCCTACCTTTAAATTGGCTACAGTCTTGGTTGGTTGTCTTTTATTCCCTGTTTCTGTCTGTTCATTCTTCTTATGTATTTATTTATTTTTGAGAGGTTTTTGCCATGGAGCGCGTGCACTTGCCAGTCAGATAGAGAGAGACAGAGAGACAGGAAGTGAGAAATCACCCCCCCAGGGGGGATGGCCACTCCGCAATCCCTTCTCCGCCATTCTCCTCTCGGGATCCTGGGCATGCGTATGCACGTACATGTGCCCTGCGTGAGTTTTAAGCCACGGGGTCCGGGTCGTGAACTGCGGTTGACTACATGGGAGTCCAGCGACATAGCCATTATGCTAACTGCTGGTCCCTCTGTCTGTTCATTCTTGTTTTTCTGGAATAAGACTCTCTTCAGAATTTCTTGAAGAGCTGGTCTGGTGCTAGCAAATTTTTTCAGGTATTGTTTGAGAAGATTTTAAACTTTTTTTCCCATATGAAGGATAATCTTGCTGGATACGATAATCTTGGTTGAAATTATTTCTCTCTTAACATTTTTAATATGTCTTCCCCATTCTTTCCTTCCTTAATTGTTTCCATTGATAGGTCCGGTGTTAGCTTGATGGGATGATCTTTGTAAGTCACTTAACTTTCTCTATTGTAATGTTAGTATCTTGTCTTTATCTGTGGATTTGGTCAGTCTGACTAAGATGTGCCATGGAGAGGATCTTCTTGGGTTGATCCTACTTGGGGTCCTTTGTATTTCTTGGGTCTGGATGTTTGAGTGCTTCTCTAGACTTGGAAAGTTTTCTTTCAGGATTCACGTAATAGGTTTTCCATGCCCTTATTAGTTTCTTCACCTTTTGGGATATCAATTACTTGTATGTTTGGACATTTAATGGAATCTAGTATTTCTCGTTTATTATCCTCCCTCTTTTTGTTGTTATTTTCTCTAACTTTTTGGTGTTTTTTTTTTTTTTTTTTTTTTTCTATATCAGTGGTATTGTCTTCTACATCCAAGATTCAATCTTCTGCATGGTCTAATTGCCTTTTAATATTTTTGAGAGAGTTTTGGGAACCAGCAGTTAACATAATGGCTATGTCGCTGGACTCCCACGTAGTTGACCGCAGTTTGCGTCCCGGACCTGGTGGCTTAAAACTCACGCCAGGCACGTGTGCGTGTGTGCCCAAGATCCCGAGAGGAGAATGAAGAAGGGATTGTGACATGACCATCCCCCCTGGGGGGTGATTTCTTGCTTTCTGTCTCTCTGTCTCTCTCTGTCTGGCAAGCGCATGCGCCCTATAGCGAGAAAACCTCTCCAAAAAATATATATATATTTTTTGAGAGAGTTTTTATTTCCTGTATTACAGACTTTTTTTTTTTTGAGAGGTTTTTGCTATAGGGCGCATGTGCTCACCAGAAAGACAGAGAG
>NW_006204918.1:446103-473443 GCF_000334495.1 Tupaia belangeri chinensis
CAACATAGCCATTACGCTAACTGCTGGTCCCCTGTATTACAGACTTCATCTCTAATAGTTCCATTTGATTCTTTCCTATGGTATTCACTTCTTCTTTCAAATCATGGAGGGACTTCCTCATCTTCTAGAGTTTGTTTTCTCTTTTCTATTTCAACTCATAGAGTTTTGTCACTATAACTGTTTGGAATTATTTCTCTGACATTTCACTAACTTCTTCTTCTTCTTCTTTTCTTTTCTTCTTCTTTTTTAAGAAATAGAGGAGAATTGTTTTGTTCTTTTGATGGAGACATATTTCCTAACTTTTTAAAACTTGAGGCTCTTTGACTTCTAGCCATTGGGTGATGTATTCACTTTTGGATACCTTTTTGGAGAGGGTTTCTGCCACTGGGAACAAGTTTGCTTCCCTATTGCTGTGGACTGCTTGTGTGCTGAAGTCTCTCTTCTGCTGTGTTTAGCAGTGTGCTCCCCACGGGAGGAGTCTTCTACTCAGGTATCTTTCTGGTAAAGAGGAGGGGGTCCCTGAGGTTTGGAGAGGGGCTGGGTCTGGAGCTGGAGCTGAGGCCATTGAGTGACCTTGCCTTAGTTTCCCTGATGGGGAAGGGGGATGCAGATGGAAGTGGGCTCTGCTAGAGAGTCTAGAGCTTCCCTATGGTGTGAGGAGAAGTAAAGAAAAAAAGTATCATTTTTTTTTTTCTATAGGGCATGTGTGCTCAATGGAGAGACTGAGAGAACAGAAAATGAGAAGCTACCCCTTAGGGAGGATGACCACACAAAATCTCTTTTCCTCCTTTCTCCTCTTGGGATTTTGGGCATGCATGCACAAGCGTGTGGTGTGAGTTTGAAGCCACTGGGTCCAGGACTTGAGCTGTGGTCAACCATGTGGGAGTCCAGAAACATAGCTATTACCCCATATGCTGGTTCTATGATTATAGTATCTTAAAATTTACCTTAAAGAAAAAAAATAATGTCTTCTCCTTTAAGATTTAAGTTTACATCATAAGCATTTAGTCACACATTTCCCTAATTGAGGTTAGTAAAATTTATACAGTCGTGAGGGAGTTTGTGTGTGTGTGTGTGTGTGTGTGTGTGTCACAGTCCTGAACTCCTAAATGATAGATGTGTTGAACCAGAGCTAATGAACCTAAGTGTTTTCAATGGGGAGGGTACACACTTTCTAATAACTTTGCAGAATATTCCTAATGTAAATTCTCAAAAGCAATGTCTGAAAGATTTGTAATCTGGTATTCTGCTAATATTAAGCTGTAAAATGCCATGATATTTTAGACAACATGAAATTTCTTTTTTATACTAACTTTCACTTATTTACTTGTAGTCTGCTTAAAACTTTTCCCATATCTTATGTTGCCAGTAGAATTCTCTACTAGGAAGGTTCTATTCTGGCTTGCAGGCTGGGCACTTTACCCAGAAGGACTCTCTGATAATGGAAACGTCTGCTCTTGGGGCTAGTCAGGCAGGTGATAGGGACAGAGACAATTTGACAATAAGTGGGCTCTCATGTAGTCAGGGTGACAGGATGAGCAGATTTCAGGCTCTGCATAGGTTTAAATCCTGGCTCTGTCTCCTGCCAGATGTGTGACTTGGGCTGTCTGAGCACCAGTTTTCTCACAGGTTATTACAATTTTTGGTTTCTTTTTATGATTTATATATATTTTTTATTTACGTTGTCTTTTAAAAAAATACTTATTTCTTCTTTGAGTGAGAGAGAGAGGCAGAGAGAGACAGCAGTCTTAATAAGGTCTTGACGTCACAACGCACCACCTGAGTTAGTCACCCCAGGTTCATTAGTGTGGCACTGGTCTGTGAAAGTGAACCTACAAATGTTCCCTGTGGATCTGCCTTACAGAGTAGCATGTTTTACTGCTGTGCCATTATCTGACCCCTCATCTTGTCTTTCCTTGAGATAACTTTCTCTTGTTTATTTTTATTTTATTTTTTAGATCTTTTTCATGTGCCCTTTGACTTTGCGAGCCCACTCGAAGTCACTAGAAGGAGGTATTGAAGGCTGAGAGAAAATATGAAAATAGATGTGAAGCACGAAGACTAATAGTTGACCAGCTCAGAGTAAGCCCTCAATAAATATCAGTTTATTAAAGCGAAAGATTAGCCTAGACTTGGCCTTAGGTTTGGTAATGTAAAATTTTTTTCATCATAATCTATCAAGAAGGTTCTTTCTAATTGCATAAAACTCTTGACAATAGGGTCACCAATGTTATGAGCTCAAGTAAATTGTAAAGGGGGTACCTGGTTTTGTGGATGTCTTCACTGATGCATGTAAGATGAATGCGTGTATATACAACTTACCACATAAACAACTAAAACTGCTTTTCAGATCCATGCGGGAAGAGTAGGTTTTGTATAATACCATGGTACAGGAAGTTGCTATGGATATAAAATGAGGGATACAACAGGAGGAAGCCCAGAAACACTCAGGGAAAATGTTGTCAATGAGGAAGAGAATCCAAATCCAGCATACTCTTAGTTTACCAAGTTTGTGGGGGGGAAAAAAGTACTATGTAAAAAAAAGAGGAACTTAAATTTTCACTATGATGTTATAAACTTATTTAAATTTCATAATATCAAAGAATTGTGCCTTTAAAAAATCTTTTGAGGGGACCGGCAGGTAGTGTGGTGGTTGAGGGTGCTTGGACTCCCAAACGGCTTATCACAGTTCGAGTCCTGGACCTGGTGGCTTCCTTTCTCACTTTCTCTTTTGCTCTCTCTCTCACTCTGTCACTCTCTGGTCAAATTAAAATGAGTAAATAAATAAATAAAGTTAGATAAAATAATTCTTAAAAAAATAAAAAAATCTTTAGAAAGATTATACAAAAATTAAAGTGAATTTCTTTCAAAACATTCAGGTGAGGAATATTTTCTATGATTTGCATTTATTACAAAAATTAAAGTTTGAAAATGTATATTTAGAAACATAAAAAGTTTAACACTGAAAACAATTGCCAAGATGCGACATTTGATACATATTAATATTGTACAGAAAAATCTCATAGAAATAAACAAATAGATTTCCATGTGGCCAGTCAATTCTGAAACGGAATTAATTTTATCTGGGCAAGAGAAAAGCTGATTTAGAAGATGAATCAATTTCTAGATGTTGGATTCTTCATGTAAATGAATCAGGTTAAACCTCACAAAAATGGTTGGAAGCAGAAAGATGTTTTCACCTAAAGACACTGAAGCCAAGGGAGAGTTAGTAACGTGGCCAGATCTATAGTTTGATAACAGTGAAAAACCCACAGTCATTTTTAAATTATGAAAAGAAAACAAGTATAAGTGAACGATGGGATATACTTAGTTTTATGTGAGAAAGCAAGAGTAGGGGGAGAAAGAGAGAGATAGGTATTTTTTGACAGAGTTTCACATGCTGCAATTCTGCTCCAGCCTCTCACTTACTGGGACCACAGCGTGAGCCACCATGCCTGGCCTGCTTAGGTTGGGTTGGGAACAAACTCAGGCCGTCCGTGTGTCCTCAGTTACTGCGCATCGGTGCCCTCATGTTTATATCACTGTGCTGGGCCAGATTATACTTTTCATGAGTAAGCTCACTAGCTCAAGAAAAATTCTTTGATATAAGTATTAGGTGAAAAATAAGATATAGAAAAAAAGTAAGATATAGAATTTGTCCTGTGACTTCATCTAGCTTTAAAAAATTAAAAGTATAAAAGAAAACTAAAGTACATCATGTGATGAAGGTGGTCTTTGCTCTATCTAGTTTCCTGGTGTTCTCTATTATGTATATGCTTTTCTGTAAGATATTATGTATCTTCTATATGAAACTCTTATCAATTTAAAAAAGAAGAAAATAGAAGATTTCTATTCTGTTAAATAAGATCTGTTAGTATTAACTTTCTTCTTTCTGTTACTTATCAAGTCAATATACTGTCTTCCGACTTGAAATGTTCTGAAGATCTCCTGGTGCATTTATAAATTCTCTACCAGCTGACCCAATGGGCAAATGGATTCACACTTACACAGGGTACCAGGGGCAAAAGGTGCCAGGCACTGCTTTATACTAGAAATAGTTTGTTGCTACAAGGTCTTAATTTAAAAAATTATTTGGGTGGAATTTGACATTCAGAATCCTTTGAGATTTATATATATATATAATTATATATATATATAATTATATATATATATATAAATAATTTGAATAAAATATATGTATATATAATTTGAATTTTATATATATATATAATTTAATCAGAGCTCACCAGCTAATGAGTATAAATGGCATAATCAAAAATTTCACTGACTTTGACTTGCATTTGTACTAGTGGAAATTTCATTCAACCAGTGCCTTCAAATGATTTTTAGACTCTCCAGATTCTCATCTTATGTCATTAGGATGGATCCCCAATGACATGTCTGACTCAATTAAAGTACTCTTGGAAAAGTAGATGA
Source organism: Tupaia belangeri chinensis (assembly GCF_000334495.1). Lineage (NCBI taxonomy): Eukaryota > Metazoa > Chordata > Mammalia > Scandentia > Tupaiidae > Tupaia > Tupaia belangeri. The sequence continues at coordinate 450,541 of NW_006204918.1, forward strand.
GAATAAAATATTTATCAAGAAATTATTGCAGGATAATTCAAGATTCCTCTTCACTGGATTATCAATATGCTTGCCTCATGCTTCCCTTCCCTTGCTAGCTAAATAAGTTAGTACAAAAGAAAAACTGAATTATAAATTCTTTATTGAAAATTCTGTAACTTCTAATTATATTCTCCACTTCTGCTAAATAGTATTTCTTTTTATTTTAAAATTTTCTATAGGGTGCGTGCACTCACTGGAGAGAGAGAGAGAGAGAGAGAGAGAGAGAGAACTTTCTAGGGGCGAAAAACATGCTGCAATCCATCCTCTTCCATTCTCCTCTTGAGATTTTTTGGGCATTCATGAACATGTGCTTGGTATGTTTTCCAAGGTGTTGGTCAGGACTGGAACCATGCGTCAGCTGTGCGGGATCCAGCCACCTTAATTACAAGGCCACCTGGCTGACCTGCTAAATAATTTTTCTAGGAGAAATCTGCAGTTGTTTTTTCAAGGTTATTTTCATCTATAATGTTATATTGCCAGTTATTATGTTTTATGAATGCTGTTCCATTACAAAAATGTATTTGTCATCAACGATAAAGATTTTCTAGAATCACATTGACCATTGATTTTGATTGTCTAAATTTATTACACAAAGCTGAAATCTGTGTCTAAGACAAACCTATTTGATAAAAAACAAAATTCAAAATTCAATATTTGTAACAAAAGGTTTTGCTTATAACCAAACTACTTACTAAATATGTAAAAATAAGAAGCAATTCAAATGAAATACTATTATTTTTAAAGTATGCATGAAAATAGTGCCTGAATATTTTATTTTAAATTATACGCTAAAATTAAAGTTCTTCATCAAAAAAAAAAGTGGTTACTTACAGGTAGTTTTAGATAGTGCTACTATTTTTCTTAAGTAGGGATATTCAACCATATAGAAGACTACTATTTATAATTTTATGAGAGGTTATAAAGTTTAAATAATTGAATATATGTAAACTAAACTATTCAGGAAACATTTTTAATATAAATGTTTTAATTTAAAACAAATTTGCAGACACTAGCAGATAGCGTAATGGTTACTTTACTGGGCTTCCACATAGTCAATTGTGGTTCGAGTCCCGGACCCAGTGGCTTAAACTCACTGCAGGTGCATGTGTGTGTGCGTGCAGGCCCAAGATCTCAAGAGGAGAATGGAGGAGAAGGGATTGTGGTGTGTTGTGGTGTGGTCATCTCCCAGGGTCGGGTGTGTGTGTGATTTCTCACTTTCTGTCAGTCTGTCTCTCTCTTTCTGGCGAATGCACGTGCCCTATAGCAAAAATCTCTAAAAAAAAAAAAAAAAAAAAATTACAGTCATGTTTTTCATGACAGTGATAGAATAAAACACAAGAATCTTATGCCTCAGGGCCTCCTCTCACTTTCCCAGCTTTTTAGGAACATTGGTGCAGGTGGTGTGTACCTGAAGGTCAACTGGGGAACTGAACCCATGATCTTCCACATGGATCGAGCATCACTGAATGGTGCATTACCACTACACTACCTAGGTGGCTCTATTTTATTTTTCAAGTCAGATCATGCCATGTCATGATCTTCCTGTCTCAATCTCCCAGCTGGGGCTACAGGTACATGCCACAGTGGTGAACTCATTTTTTTTCTTTCTTTTTTTCTTTTTTCTTTTTTTAGTTTTTAGTTTAGTTTAGTTTAGTTTGTTTGTTTGTTTGTACCATAGTGCACATCCACTCATTAGAAAGACAGAAAGAGACAGAGAGAGAGGGAAAGTAAGAAATCACTCCTTAGAGAGATGGATAGGCTGTAGTCCCTTCTCTTCCATTCTCTTCTCAGGATTTTGCGCACGCACCCACATGTGCTTGGTGTTTTCTTTCAGTCTGCTAGGCTTGGGACTTGAACTGGGAAGTCATCTATGTGGGATCCAGCTCCTTAACCACCATGCCACCAGCTGGACCGGGCTAGCTCTTTTAAAGACAGTCTTGCTATGTTACCCAGGCCAGACTTGAACTCACGATCCTCCTGAATCATCCCTGAGTTGCTGAGACTTACAAGCATGCACCACTACACCTGACCTTGGATGGGGCCAGGAATTGAACCGGAACCTGCCCCAGCCTCTGGAGTACACTATTTTACCAGCATATGCCACTGTGGATGAACTAAGAAACTATTTTAAATGTCTTATCACATGAAATGTGCCCATGGGCAATTCTTCGGTAGTGAAAATGGTTTGTTTCTAAGTAGAGGAACAACCTGAGGCATTCACGAACCCCATGACAATTATTTACTACAGTTAATATAATCCATTTGTATTAATTATCTGTTGCTTTGTAACAAATTATGACAAATTTAGTGGCCTACAGTAAGGAATACTTACTATAGATCACAGTTCCCAAGGTCAGAAGTCTAGGCGCAGATTAGCTTAGTTCTGTTTCAGGATCTCACAGGCTGCCAAGGGTAATCAAGGGCTGTGGTCTCACCTGAGGCTTGACTGTGGCAAGGCCTGCCTTCAAGTTCCCATGGCTGTTGACAGTATTCAGTTCTCTGAGAGCAGTTGAATTGAAGGCCTCAGATCCATGCTAGTCATGAGCCAGAAAGCACTGTCAGTTCCTTGCCACCACAGAAGAGTCTCCATATTCTGGTTTATTTCACCAAAACCATCAACGGAGTAACACAATAGTCTGCAATCACAGAATTAAATCCCACTACTCACAAAGAAAGTGCTTTATAAAAATCTAAATATCCTTGTGTGGAGATGTGATCAAACGCTATAATGCTCATGCTACTCATTATCTCTGGCAGAGCAACTTAGCAGGATACAGTTATGTTCCCAATGAGAGGTTCTGAGCCCTTGATGGTCCTGCCTTTAGAGTTTTCTGAGTGCTCATAAACCTTCTCTTCTGGGCACGCTGAAGCAGCTAACACCCAGAGTCTATCACTGTATCTCCCTGTCCCAATTACACAGTCGTAATCCTATTCTCCCATTTAGTATGGATCAGTTGCTTCACCAGAACATCCTTATCTGTATATTTATCTAATTGCAATCTCGGTTTCCAATCCAATGGAAATATTGTAGTGTCCCTCGGTGAACATAGGCCTCTTGAGTACTAAATGATTAAAACCATATGATCCATACTGGGAACAAGAATGAAACATTTTGCCTCATTGGGTTTTAGACTGTGGGAGCAATAGCAGCTCACACGGGTGAGTACTGCAGCCAGAGACAGCTGCGAGCATTTTATTGATTTAGATTCCACTAGAGCTCTTTTCTGGCCACCTTGCTAGCTAGGTAGAAGAAACAAATCCAAATTGTTATAAATTCTTTCTAAATTTAGAAAACTCACTAAAAACACACCTATTTTTTTTTTTTTTTTCTTGAGTGTGAGGTACAGCACACATTTTCTTTTTTTTTTTTTTTTTTTTGGAGAGATTTTCACTGTAGGGCGCGTGCGCTCGCCAGACAGACAGAGACATAGAGACAGAAAGCGAGAAATCACCCCCCAGGGGGGATGGCCACGCCGCAATCCCTTCTCCTCCATTCTCCTCTCGGGATCTTGGGCACGCACGCACACGCGCCCGGCGTGAGTTTTAAGCCACCGGGTCCGGGATGTGAACCGCGGTCGACCACGTGGGAGTCCAGCGACATAGCCATTACGCTAACTGCTGGTTCCCAGCACACATTTTCTCATCCTGCAGATGCTATTCTGGGGATATAGATTCTTAGTTAAAACTTATTTGATGAGGCAAAGTCTTCTATTTTCAGAGAATGTATTTCCCAACGTTGGCATGCATATGTCTAAAAGCATTAAAAGTATTAAGCATCATGCCTTCTGGAATTATATATATATGTGTGTGTGTATATGTGTGTGTGTATATATATGTATGTGTGTATATATATATACACACACACACATATATATATATGTTGTAAAATCAAATTACTACTGGAGCCAGTAGTACTACTGGCATGATGGTTAAGGTGCTGGGCTTTCACACAGCCAACTATGGTTTGAGTCCTGGACCTGGCTGTTTGAAAATTATTACAAGTGCATGTGTACGCATGCCCAAAATCCCAGGAGGAGAAGGGACTGTGGCATGGCCATCCCCTCAGGGCATGATTTCTCACTTTATTTCTCACTATACCTCTCTTACTCTCTCCCACAAGCACATGTGCCCTATGGCAAAAATCTTAAAACAAACAAACAAAAACACCCAAGTACTACTTTATTAAATGAGTTATTTTACACAATATGAACATCACTATAATTAAAATTGTAAAAGATTTCCAAATCGGAGTCAACTGTTCACAAAATTGTATCGTCAGGAAGCCGGAGAGGGGAGAGTGTAAATATGAGTGTTCCTGTAATCCCTTTATCTTTGCCCTTTATCTTCTGTTAGAAAAGCAGTTGCAGGTTTGGTACCTAAGGTCTGAGATAGTAGAAGAGTCAAAAGTGTCATAGATCTGCATGGAAACAACTGTATGCCTGAACACCAGCCAGATCTGGAGGAAGTGCGGTCTCAGGATGCTTGCTCTCAAAGCGCTGCCCCAAATGTCTTGGGGTCTGGGAATCATGGCCTACAGACAGTGCACGTACATTTTGAGGCGACTTTGGTCACATCAGCCTTTTGTTCATCTTTGTTTCTTTTTTTGTCCAGTTTGCCTTTTGGCATTCTTCTGCTACAACTGAGTCTTCTGCTGTCCATGAGCCATATCTGGACCAGGACAGTCAGGAGTCAGCGAGAGCAAAGGAAGAGGGCGGGAGGAGGGCAGGAAGGGGGGCGAAGGGAGAAGACGCCCAGCTGGCTTCTGCCTTCTCCACTGGCCGAGGAGGGGAGACCCGGGTACTGAAGCACAACAGCTTCTGCCTCAAGCAGGGGCTGTCGTGACCTGGGATATTTTTTAAGTCCCTGAAGATTGTGATGTGGTACAGAACCTGAACGTTGAGAGTATTCTCAGGGATCACATGGTCATGATGTATGTATTGCTACTCCTATAAATGAAATAAAACTGCTTCTTATGTCTCTGTGTACTGAAAAGAACAAAAAACATGGTCAAATTGATGGCTGCGTATCACTCATGACTCCATAAGTGACAGGGAGCTTCTCTGTAGATGCTACAAATATATCTTTTTATTTTAAGGTTTATGCCATAGGGCACCTGAACTAGCTGGAGAGAGTGAGACAGAGACAGTGAGAGGGAAAGTGAAAAATTGCCCCCCCCCCCAGGGGGAATGGCCATGCTGCAACTCTCTCTCCTCCATTCTTCTGCGATTTTGCCCACGGACCTTCACATGCCTGGCATGATTTTCAAGAGACTAGGTCCTGATTTGAACCAAGGTCGACCATGTGGGACTTTCAGCACCTTAACCATCTCACCACCTGCTGGCCCTAATTTTGTAACCAGCTCTCCTTTCAGATCCTGCAGAAACTGCTCCCCTTTTATATCATCAAATATAAAGAGCACTGCCCATGTCCAGTGAAGATGCAAACAGCCAAATAATTCCACAGGCCAGAGAGCCGCCCTTGGTGGCCGTCTGACAGAGTGATGGAAACTGAGCTGTGCTATTTAGAATGGGATCATTTAGCACGGACTAAAATGTTGGAATTAAACTGAGATAAATTGGAATCACAGCCCGTGAGTGTTTCAAGTCTGCGATGGTGGCACTGAGTTGTGCGTTTTCTCCAGAAGTTTTGGTTGAGAGTGTTTCCCGTCTCTTCACTCAATTACATGCTCCATGAAGACTGAAATTGTGTTTGGTTTATCCATAATTTTATCCATAGCTCATAATGCTGTGCTAAGTAGCCTCATTACTTTTAAAATTTCTTCTATCTCAGAAGCATTTACAACATTCCTTTAGCCAGGAAGATTTGAATTCAAAATTTATTCAATAGTTCATTTTGAGATGGTCTGACAAATTAACTTTTAGTTGGACTACACACATGAACTATATAATGACTTCCCAAAGAGTGCTCTACTGCACATCAGTTCAATCAGATATACCTCGGACTATCTTGTCAAATAACTGAAAATATCACATCTTCTAATGTACATCTTAAAGAATTTTATAATACTTACCCATAAAGATTTCTAAAACACCTCAACGGGAAAGACTAACCTTGTTTATATTTTTAAAAACTTAACTTTAAAAAAAAAAACTTAACTGTATAATCTTATCTGGGAAATTACCATTTGAATATTACAGAATATATATATATATGTATATATATATATATAGGTATATATATGTATATATATATACCTATATATATGTATATCATATATTTATATCACCTTCATCTTCATACCACATATATGTATATCACCTTCATCTTCACACCACCTGCTGGCCCAGAATTAATATTCTTTGATGTGCACTTTGGGAAAAGTATTATAAAGAATTAAATCAGAATCTAAAGGGAGAAAAGTATCAATTGATAAATTAGAAAAGTGTCTGACTCAGATCAGAAAATCTGGATTTAGAACTTCAAGATGGCTAACTAGAACCATTCACACTGGATGTTTCTAAGGATAAATATTTAAAATGTTGGATAAAGGGTTGTTTTGAGCAAATTAGTGAAAAGAATAGCTAGATACCAGATGTAGACTGTGAAAAGATTCTCTGGCATTGTGACTCAGGTTGGAAATAACAGGATAATCTCTGCGCTTGGAGAGTCTCTAAAACTCCATTATGAAGGACAAGGTAAGCAAGATACTCCTCCAGAACTCCCTATGACCACCTGGGATCATAGAATACCCCCCCACACACACACACACACACAACTGTCGGGTAGTAATGAGGCTGATACAGATCTCATGTCTATCTTAGGAGCTACACAGATCGACTGCCTCAGAGAAGATACTGGATACTCCCCAAAAAACTCCTCTGCAAATGTGCAAATGAAGGCATATGATTCCCTTACCACCATAGATGGTGGATTCTGAATATCCCCCTTTCCACATCGAGAATGTGGCATTTGAACAATCTTCCACCCATCACAGAGATCAAAGAATATAAACATTCAACATCCCCCTGCTCAGAGACTGGGAATGCCAGTCTTCTCTTCTATTATTCAGACTTAAGACTCCAAAAAATAACTCTTTTCTTCTACAATTACCGGCGGCATGGCTTCTCAGAGTATCCTTTCCTGGATTGCTTGTTCATAGGGGAAGATTGGGGTGATCCACAGAGAAGAGAACACCAGGGATCTCCTTACTCCTCAGAAAGAAAAAAAGCTGAGATAGGTGAGCAACTGCTCCCTCCTGCCCAGGCATGAAACAGTGCCAGGAAGACAAGTCCTCATCCAAACAGAGAGAGACAAGCACCAGGGTATGCGGCTGCCCCAGTGACAGCAAGACCCCTCCTCTCCTTTTGAATGGGCAGAGCACCTACCTGTTGGCAAGTCCCACTCCTTGAGTATTGACAGAAGTGGGATCACAGCAGCAGCAAAGAAACACTGGTCACTAACGTGTGCTATTTTCTCCAGCCTCTGCAAGTTTCCTCCACTCTTCCCTCTCTTGCTTGGACAGAGCTTCATGTCCATCAGTTAATCCCATCCCTTGTGTATTGACAGTGTTTGGGAATATAGTGGTAGTGAAGAAAATCAGGGACCAGGATGGGTTACTTTCTCTAGCTCCAAAGAGGGCATACAATCAGCAAATTAAGTATCTAACTACCCCTTAGGAACAACTCTTCAACCAGCATTTACACCCCTCTTGAGTGTAACCCATTCAAGTGAGGACATTATTAATTCTCAACTGAAATCTTCATGTAGTTATCTCACTAGGAGGGGGCCTCCTGAACCTTAGATAAAGATGGAAATCCCTTTTCTTAGAAACCACATCAAAGGGTAGCTGCTATGATTGTTAAGAGGTGAATCTACTACCTCTACATGTAGGACACTAGTACATAATGCTACCTTCACCCAGGTCCTGAAAACATAGGTTTAAGTTCCATTGTCACCACTGGTAAATGTGAGAATACAAAGAGTCTTTACTAAACCAATTGGAACCATACTAAAAACTACTCCCTGCCTTGGGAAAAATAAACACACAAACAAATAAGAATACTTCCACTGTCCTGCTTTAAAATACAGGAAGAAATCCGTGCTCTACTAGATGACCAGATATAAATCCAGGGACACAAGGAACATGAAAAGAATAAAGAAATATCTTGCCTCCAAAGGGCTGAATTATGTACCCACTAACAATCAACAAAATAAAGCTAATTATAGAAATATTGGAGATATTATACAGAATATCGATAATAATAAAAACTCAATGAAATTTAAGAGAATATAGACAACAGGTGATTAGAAAAGCAACACATAAAATGAATGAAAAATTCAACAAAGACATAGACATCTTAAAAGAATAAAACAAGGGCCAGCAGGTGGCATGGAGTGAAGGTGTTAGATCATACATAAACAATCCCATGGTTCAAATCTTGAAAATCATGCCCAGTGCATATGCATGTGTGCCCAAAATCCTGAGAGGAGAATGGAGGAGAAGGGATTGTGGTGTGACCATCCATCAGGAGGTGGGGTGGTGATTTCTCACTTTCTCTCTGTCTCTCTCTGGTAAGTGCATGTACCCTATGACAAAAAAAAAAAAAAGAAAAAAGAAAAAATAAGAAAAATTAAAGAAACAAGGAGAAAAGAATTAAACAAAAGTTATGGAGATGAAGCATTCAATATAGGAAATCAAAAATTCAACAGAGAATAAAGAACAGAGTAGGTCAAAGAGAAGTAAAAAATCTCTGAACTTGATACACTTGAAATAACCCAAATGATCCAAAGGAAAGAAAAAATGATTAAAAATGAAGGTAGCATTTGATAATTGTCAGATATAATGAAGTGACTGAATAGCTACATAATGGATAATCTAGAAGGAGAAGAAACTAGAAAAGAAATACAAAATCTACTCTATGGGCCAGTTAGTGGTATAGTGGTAAGGTGGCTGGATTTCTACCATGTCCCACATGGTTAAATGAATGCATACTCGGTGGGGGGGGGCATGAATTAGAGGATAAACATAAAAATAAACACACAAAGACATACGGGTAGAGAAAAGTGAGAATCAAGTGGTCCTGACTTCTCCGATGGAGGCAACCGTGACCCCAAACTGTTCCCAGGTTTATTCTTTTTAAGGGCAGAAAATGGAGGAAGGGGAAGTGGAATGCAAAGGCAGCTGTTTTTAGATGTTAATTGACTGAAGATGCAAAGATACCAGGTGCCATGTAGTTCTGTCTAAGTTTTCTCTAATCTTCTGGGGCCAATTCTGATTAGCACATATGTCTTCCTTTAACCCAATACTGCTCTACAGTTTCAGAACACAGAGGCAGCTAGCATATACACATGTCGATGGCATTCATTACCTTATAAATGACTGCCTAAGAACTCGGTTTCTGTGTGTGTCTAAAGGTCATCAGGTTTGCTCATATTTGGGCCACTCCCTATAGATTTCAAAAAGTCAATTGCTCAGTTTGAACCCCAGATATATTAGCTAGAAAAATGCCCCAGATGTATGTGCGTGCTTGCCACAAATTCCAAAAAGATAAATAGTATAGAGTAGATTGCAATGCGACTATACCCCATGAGAGGTGTTTTCTCTCTGTCTGTCTTCTGTGAGCATGTGTGTCTTCTAGAAATTTGAAAAATAAAAATAATAAACATTTAAAAAATGATTATATACTGTGACCAAGGAAGGTTTATGTGAGGGATGCAAGGATGGTTCAACATATGCAAAACAGTACATGTAATGCATCACATTAGCAGAAAGAAAGAGAAAAATCATTTGATGATTTTCTCAATTGACATAGAGAAAAACATTTGATAAAATACAACATCACTTTATAATTTAAACTCAGCAAAATAGTTGTAATAGTAAATAATTCTTAAGATAACAGAGACCATTTATAACAAATCCACAGTTAACATATGATAAATAGGAAAAAGTTGAAAACTTGTCTGCTTAAAACTGAAGAAGTCAGAGATATCTAATTTCTCCAGTCCTATTTAACATAGCACTGGAGGCTCTTGCCCATGCAAACAGACAAGAAAAGAAAATAAAAGTCATCCAAACTATAAAGGAAGAAGTAAGATTATCTCTATTTGTAAAAGACATGAATGCATGTACACAAACACTTTAAGGATCAGCCCCAAAACTCTTAGATGTAATAAACAGCACCACTGAAATTTCAGGATACAAAACCAATACACAAAATATATATAGGACACCAGTCAATCTAGTGTGGGGGGGGAATCTCTTTAGCAAATAGTGCTGGAAAAACTGGGTATTCACCTGCAGAAAGATGAAACCAGACCCTTATATCTCACCATTAACACAAATCAACTCAAAATAAATCAAAGATCTAAACCTAAGACCTTGAACTACAAATCTACTGGTGGAAAAAAAAAAACAAACAAACAGGGGAACCTCTGGGAGACATAGGACTAGGCAAAGACTTCTTGAATAAGATCTCCCAAATCACAGGCAATAATCTAAAAAGATAGACAAGTAGGATTACATCAGATTAAAAAGCATCTATACAGCAAAAGAAACCATAGTTAGAATGAATCAACAACCCTCGAAATGGGAAAATATATTTACAAACTATGACTCAGATAAGGGACTGATAACCAAGATATACAGGGAAATCAAACAACCTATTTCTCCAAAAAAGTTCAAGCCAATTAAAAGATGGGAAAATGAACTGAACAAACAACTCTCTGAGGAAGACATACAAATGGCCAAAAAGCATATGAAAAAATACTCAATGTTACTTATCATAAATGAGATGCAAATCAAAACTACAGTGAGATACGATCTAATCCATCAGAAAGGCCAAGATTAAAAGGATAAAGAATGAAAATACTGTCGAGGCTGTGGTGAAAAGAAAACTCTTCCACACTGTTGGTGGGAATGTTAAATTAGTACAGCCACTGTGAAGAGGAATATGGAGATTCCTCTAAGACCTACAAATAGAATTATATGATTCAGCAATTCCATTCCTGGGTATCTATCCAAAATAGGACAATGCTCAGTTGGAAAAACACTTGCGCATCCATGTTGCAGCATTACTCACAATTGCTAAGACATGAAACCAACCCAAATGTCTATGACCAGATGAATTGATTTAAAAAGTGTGGAACATATACACTAAAAAATACTACTCGGCCAGAAAAAAAAGTCCTGACATTTTATAGAAAGGGGGAAAATAACTCTGGCATGGAACCTTTTCAAAGGTTGATCATATGTTAGGACACAAATCAAGCCTTTACTGATTCAAAGGCATAGAAACTATATCCAGCATCTTCTCTGACCATGATGTAATTAAACTCAAGATTTAATTCAAGGAACATCCTTGAAAATACACAAACACATGGAAACAGGACAATCTACTTCTGGATGACTTCTTCACTACTGAAGAAATTAACTCTGAAATAAAAAAAATTATGGAAATAAATGATAATGAGTATACAAGTGTTCATAATCTATGGGACATGGCAAAAGCAATCATAAGAGGGAAATTCACAGCAATTAGTGCACATAAGAAAAGAATGGAAAGAGGGCAATAGATAACCTAACATCATGCCTCAGGGAATTGGAAAAACAGCAACAAACAAACTCAAAAAATGCCCTGTGAATAGAATTACTAAAGGTTCGAGCAGAAATAAATGAAATAAAAAATGAACGAACCATACAGAAAATTAAATGAAAGCAAAAGTTTGTTCTTTGAAAAGATTAACAAGATCGACACACCATTGGCTAGACTGATAAAAAAGAATAAAGAAAGAAACCAGATTAGTCAAATATGTGATGAAACAGGCAATATTACAAGAGACATAGCAGAAATACAAAATATCATTAGAGGATACTGCAAGTGACTATATGCCAACAAACAAGATGACTTGGAAGAGATGGACAAATTCCTGGATGCATATAATCTACCAAGATTGAATCAGGAGGACTTAGAGAACCTGAATAGACCCATAACAAGCCAGGAGATAGAATCAGTAATAAATAACCTCCCAACAAAGAAAAGCCCAGGTCCATATGGCTTCACTTCTGAATTCTACAAAACTTTTAAGGAAGAGTTAATCCCTATCCTACTCAAATTGTTTCTAAAGATTCAAAAGGAAAGAAACCTTCCAAATTGATTTTATGAAGCCTCCATAATCCTCATCCCTAAAATAGATAAGGACATGACAAAAAAGGAAAACTACAGACAATATCATCGATGAATATAGATGCAAAGATTCTCAACAAGATACTCGCAAATTGTATCCAACAACATATAACAACTATTATTCATCACGACCAGGTAGGCTTTATCCCAGGGATGCAAGGATGGTTCAACATACACAAGACCATGAATGTAATACTCCATATTGACAGAAAGAAAGATAAAAAACATATGATTATTTCAACTGATGCAGAGAAAATATTTGATAAAATAAAACATCCTTTTATGATTAAGACCCTCAGTAAGATTGGTATAGAAGGGTCATTTCTCAACACAATAAAAACCACTTATGAAAAACCTACAGCTAACATTATACTGAATGGGGAAAAGCTAAAAACTTTTCTGCTAAAAACAGGTACTGGGCAAGGCTGCTCACTTTCTCCACTGCTCTTTAATATGGTACTGGAAGTCTTAACTAATGCAATCGGAGAAGAGAACAATATAAAAGGCATTTGAATAGGCAAAGAAGAGTTGAAAATATCTTTATTCACAGATAACGTGATGATATACTTAGAAGACCTAAAGGTCTCTATTAAAAAAAACTCCTTGAAGCAATAAGTGAATACAGTAAAGTGACAGGACACAAAATCAACATCCAAAAATCTATAGGATTTCTATATATGAACAACAAGTTGAACGAAGCAGAGCTGAATAAAGGAATCCCTTTCACTATAGCCACAAGATGCATAAGATACCTAGCGATAAACCTAACTAAGGAAGTCAAAGACCTTCATAAGGAAAACTATGAAAAGCTTAAAAAAGATATTGAAAGGGACATAAAAAAGTGGAAGGACATCCCATGCTCCTGAATTGGAAGAATTAACATAATCAAAATGGCAATTCTACCCAAATTAATCTACATGTTTAATGTAATTCCCATCAGCATACTAGAAATATTCTTCACAGTTCTAGAAAAGACAATCATAGAATTTGTCTGGAACCATAAAAACCTTTTTATTGCAAAAGCAATCCTGTGCAAGAAGAATGGAGTAGGAGGTATATTACTCCCTAATCCCAAGATATACTATAAAGCTGTGATCATCAAAACAGCATGGTATTGGCACAAAAACAGACATGTGGACCAATGGAATAGAATAGAGACCCCACAAATAACCCCCAAAGCTTACAGCCAACTGATTTTTGACAAAGGATATCAGTCAATCCATTGGGAAGAGGAAAACCTCTTTAGCAAATGGTGCTGGAAAAACTGGGTATCCACCTGCAGAAAGATGAAACTGAACCCCCGTCTTTCAGCATGAACAACAATCAACTCAAAATGGATCAAAGATCTGAACCTAAGACCTCACTAAAACTACTGGTGGAAAATGCTGGGGAAACTCTTGGAGACACTGGAGTAGGCAAAGATTTCTTAAATAAGACTCCCAAAGCACAGGCAATAATCCCTAAAATAGGCAAGTGGGACTTTATCAGACTAAGAAACTTATGCACAGCAAGGGACACAGTAACAAGTGTGAATCAACAACCCTCAGAATGGGAAAATATTTTTGTTAAATATGCTTCAGACAAGGGACTGATAACAAGAATACACAGGGAACTCACGTGCCTTATGTGAAAAAAAAATTATTAACTCAATTAAAAGATGGGAAAATGAGCTGAACAAAAATCTCTGTAAAGAAGACACACAGCCAGAAAGCATATGAGGAAATGCTCAATATCTTCATCATAAGGGAGACACAGATAAAAAGCACAATGAAATATCACCTAACCCCTGTCAGAATGGCAAAGATTAAGAATATAAAAAGTGTTAAGTGTTGGCGGGGATGTGGTGAAAAGGGAACTCTCCTGCACTGTTGGTGGGAATGTAAACTGGTTCAACCACTGTGGAGAACATTATGGAGGTTCCTCAAAAATCTACAAATAGAACTACCATTTGATCCAGCAATCCCACTTCTGGGTATCTACCCAAAGGATAGGAGAACACTCAGTCGGAAAAGTGCTTGCACATCAATGTTTATTGCAGCATTATTCATGATTGCCAAGACATGGAACCAACCTAAATGTACTCAAACTGATGAATCGATTGAAAAAGTGTGGCATATATACTCTATGGAATACTACTCAGACATAAAAAACAAGACCCTGGCATTTGATAGAATGTGGTCGGATATGGAAGATCTATTTCTGAGTGAAGGAAGCCAGGATATGAAAGAAAGATATTGTATGTATCCGCTTAATATATAATGACCATCATAAAAACATTGAAAATACTTAACGAGGATAAGACAGTGTGGAATGGGGGGGGAGAGAAGAAGAGAAGAGTCTAGAGAAAGATAGCAAGAGAACAAATAGAGAGGCATGACATAAGTATGACACAGATATGGTTTATTACCTGTTGATGATGACATGTATAGTATTCTCAACTGGATTGGTCTGAGAAGTATTTCATGTTGGGTAGTCTTTTTACAAGCAAAATGAGAAATAGTGAATGACTGGTTAAAAAAAATTGGAATAATAATAATCGGGAAAAACAATGAAAAGATCATTGGATGATGAATAGGAATATTAATGTCTCTGTGTTGACTGACAGGCATGGTATTCCTTCTGGAAAAAGAAATGTAATACACTGTAAAGTTATATACAATTCAATGTAATATAAACAAGATTATGATGGTAATAAATAAATTTTAAAAAAAGAAAGGGGGAAAATATGGAAGATTTACTGCTACGTGAAGCAAGTGGGACTATGAAAGAGAGACATCGTATGTCCCCATTCAACAGATACCAAATGTTGGCACTCTATGGCAGAAACTGAATAATTGGAAGGTATAAAAGCATGGAGAGCAGTGGTGATACTGCAGATAGTGTGGGAGGAGGATGAGCGGGAGAGAATCAGGGGAAGAAGAATGAAGAAAACATTTAAAGGGCCCACTATGGAAAGAAATCTGTCAATGATAATGTATATGGTAATGTCTTTGACTTGATGCACATGCAGTATTTATGATGAGAAAATTTATTTGGTATGCTGCAATGGTACACAGTGATTGAATGTAAAAATAAATTAGAGCAAAACCAAAAACGAAGAAAAAAAAGATGATAACAAAAGGAAAAGGCAACCAAAAATACAAAAGCACCAAAATATATATAGCATATGTCTCCTTCAATGGATGGACTGAGACAGAAATAAAGTGATTCCATTTAAAACAACTATACACACACACACAAAGTACTTAGGAAAAAAATCTGAGAAAGTGGAAGATCTTTCTATGAAAATGATTAAAAAAATGAATAAGGAAACTGAAAAAGATTTTTAAAAATGAAAAAAGATGGCCTTTGTTTATGGACTAGAAGAATCAAGATAATTAAAATGTTAATAGTTCTCAAAGTGATCTACAAATTTCATACAATCCCTGCCAAAATATATAAGTTACATTCATCATGAAAATAGAAAAAAATATAAAATTCATTTAGAATCACACACACACAAATAACAACCAGTATTGTGAGAGCAATATTGGGGGGAAAAAAAAACCCAAGTTGTTGGCATCTCAGTATCTGATTTCAAAATATATTACAGAACCATAAACAAGAACCAAAAACAGCATGAAATGGGCCCAAAAAAAATAGAGTATCCATAAATAAACCTAACAACATACAACCAACTAATTTTTAACATTGGTCTATGACTAATCAGTGGAGAAAAGATAGTCTTTTCAAGAAATAGTGGGAAAACCATTTTTCACTATAAATAGAAATCAATTCAAAATAGATCCAAGACATTAATATGAACTCCAAACCATAAAAATACAAAAGGAAAGCACAAGAGAAACAACAAAATACTTGTTTATGAAAGTCTTCTTGAATAAGACCCCGAAATCATGGGCAACATTGCCAAAGATAGGCAAATGGGATTATATTAAGCTAAACAGCTTCCGCACAGCAAATGAAATATCAGTCAAGTAAATAAACAACCCACAGAATGTGATACTATTTGCAAATTATGCATTTGATAAGAAATTAATATCCAGAATTTGTGTCTCTGCCTCTCTGGTGAGCGCATGTACCCTATAGCAAAATCATCTCAAAAAAACAAACAAACAAACCACAAAAACTCAAACAGCTCACTTAAAAAAAAAAAAAAAGAAAAAACCCTAACAATCCAATTTTAAAATGGTCAATCAATTAAAAAATGGACAATCAGGAGACCAGTAGGTGGCATGGGGTTTGTTATTCTGAATCCCACATGACTGCCTCTGGGGTTTTAGTCCTAGACGCAGAGACCTGAAAATCATGCCAGGTGCATGTACATGCATGCCCCCCCGCAAAAAAAAAAAAACAAAAACAAACAAACAAAAAAAAACAAAAAAAAAAAAACAAGAAGAGAATGGAAGAAAAGGGATTGCAGCATGGCCATCCCCTTACTCCCCCATGGAGGAGAAAGGGTGATTTCTCACTTTCTCTCTCTCTCTCTCTATCTCTCTCTCTGAAGCACACATGCCCTATCACAAAACAAAACAAAACAAGGCAATTGATCTGAACAGACAATTTTCAGAAGACATACAAATAGCCAAAAAACATCAATAAAATGTTCACTAATCATAAGGGAAATTCAATTAAAAAGTCACAATGAGCTATTACCTGACCCCAATCAGAGTAACAAACAAATAAAAGATACCAAAAAAATGAAAGATTATGAAATGTTGGAGAGGTTGTGCAGAAGGGGAACACTTGCACACTGTTGGTGAGCATATAAACTAGTACAGCCACAGTAGAAAACTGTGGCGAGTTCTCTAAAAATCTAATGACAGGTCTACCTTTTGACCCAGTAAAAACCTGCTCTTGGGTATTATTATGGTTTAGATAATGGTTTGTCTTCCGGAGTTTTATGTTTTGGAATTTGGTGTTGGGATATGGCAAGGCCTAGTGGGAAGTGATTGGATCACAGTTACTATATCATGAAAGCCACAGTCACGAATATAGTAACATCTCATGGGACTCAGGTGGTTTTAGGTCTCCTGAGACGGGGTTAGCTCTCTTGAGAGTTGGTAGCTATAAAAGAGAGTGCATTGCCCACAGCTCAGTATCTCTGCACACATCTGCCATCCTCCATGTATCAGCTGGCCACTTTTGAAGGCTGACATGATGCCAGGCCTATGTCTTTGGGCTTTGAGCTACCAAAATTGTGACTCAACCAAACTCTATTTCTTTATAAATTTACCTAGCCTTGGGTAATTCTGTAAGCAACACAATAAAGAACTAAGAAATGTACCAAAAGGATAGAAAATCATTCTGTTGAAGAGATATTTACACGTCCATATTCACTCCAGTATTATTAATAGTAGCCAGACATGAAATTAATGTCAGTGCCCAATAATTGATGAATGAATAAAGAAAATGTAATATTTTTATACACCAAGGATGAACAGACTGAGATAGAACTGAAGAAAGCAATCTCATTTACAATAGCCACAAAACAAAAAAGATACCCAAGAATAAACCTAACCAAAGGGGTGAAAGAACTCTACAAGGAAAACAATAACTGAAAAAAGAAATTGAGTACTATACAAAAATGAAAGGACATCCTGTGTTCTTGGATTAGAAGAATTAATATAATTAAAAATGTCAGTTCTACCCAAATTAATTTACCTATTTAATATGATTTTTGATCCAATTACTTGTGATAGTCTTCACAGAAATAGTAAAAAAAAAAAAAATTATAAAATTGGTCTGGAATCTTAAAAGACCCTATATTGCCAAGGCAATACTGTGTCAAAAGAAATTAAAATGAATCATCTTACTACCCAACTTTAAAATAAATTATTTACAAAGTGGTGATAATCAAAACAGCATTGTACTGGCACAAGGGTATTAATAGATACATAGATCAATGAAACAGAATAGAGAACTCAGAAATAGATGTCAAAACATACAGCTAACTGATCATTGATGAAGGGTACAAGACAATGTAGTGGAGAAAAGAAAATCTTTTCAGCAAATAGTGATGAAAGAGCTAGATATCCACTTGCATAAAAATGAAACTAGACTCTAGTCTCTCATACTAACAAGAATCAACTCTGTTTGGATCAAAAATTTAAATATAAAGCCTTAAACTACAAAATCACTAATAGAACATTTAGGGCAAACTTTTGAAGGTACTGGAGTAGACTGAGATTTCTTAAGTAAAATCCCTAAAGCACAGATGATAGTCTCCAAAATAGGCAATTGGAATTACATTAAGCTAGTAAAAAGATTCCTCACAACAAAGGAAACAATAATTGAAGTGAAAAGACAACCCTCAGAATAAGGAAAAATATTTTCAAGTTATTCTTCAGATAAGGAATTGATATCCAGAATATACAGGAAACTCAAGCTTGCCATAAAAATAAAATAAAATAAATATCCAATTATAACTAGATTATTTTGGGCAAATGGAGCCAATGGATGGCATGGTGGTTAAGGTACTGGACTTTCATGTGTCTGACCATGGTTCAAGTCCCTATGGCTTGATAATCACACCAAGCACAAATGTGTGCATGCCTGAAAGGAAAAAGGAGGAGAAGGGATTGTGGTGTAGCTGTCCCCTCTGGGGAATGGTTCCTCACTTTTCCTCTCACTGTCTCTCTCTGGAAAGTGCACATACCCTATGACAAAAACCTTAAAAAAAAAAAAAAAAGACAAGAAAGAAAGAAAAACGTTAAATTAATTGAATAGACAAATCTCCAAGGGTGACTTACGAATACCTAAGAGGCATATGAAAACATGTTCAGTCTCTTGTCATAAAGAAAATGCATTATTTTTCCTGCCTCAGGTTCACTCATACACACAGCACAGGAGGACACCAGCCCCATGCAGAGAGTAGCCCAGGGTTACCAGTCCTTCTGTCCTAATACTGGCAGAGGCCTCACTATGGAGCTTTTGTGGGGGCCTGGACACCTTTGGGAGCCTGAGCTGGAGCCAGAAATGAAGATGGAGCTGCAGCTGTGGCCTGAGCCTTGGTTTGGGTCTTGGTTGGAGGCTTGGCCTTGGCCTTGTTGGCCTTTGGCCATATGGACACAAGCACATTCCCCGAGCTTATGGTGGGTGATGTAGGCAGGACAACTGAGCTTGGGGCTGCTGACTGTTGGGATGCCCTTTTGACCCACCTTGGGCTTTACAAAGACCTCGATGGCCTCTGCTCGCACACTCACGGCCTTGGTGTTGTTGGCCTGCATCTTCTCCAGACCTTTCTGTTGTGCTTCTTGGCAAAGTGCATATTCCTCAGGAATTTGGAGTCCTCTGCCCCTTTGAGAGATTCATATCTTTGTGATAGGGGTTTCTTGATGCCATTTCTGTGCCGTCTTCAGGACTGATTGTGTGTGGTATGGTTCTTGGACTTGGCCATGTCTCCATTGAAACCTGTGGCTGCCTGAAAATGTAAGTTAAAACTCAATTAAGACACCATTTAACCACAGTTAGAATGTCTAAGATAAACAACCAAAAAATAAATAAATAAGAAACAACCAATACTGGAGAAGGTGCAGAGAGAAGGGAAGGCTCTTACACTGTTGATGGAAATGTCAGTTGGTGCAGCCTCTGTGGAAAACAACATGGAGTTTCTTCAGACACCCTACAGATAAAGTTTCCACATGACCCTGGAACCCCACTCTTTGGTATTTATCCAAAGGATGGAAAACACTCATTTGGAAGGACATTTGTACACAAAACAATGTTACAACATTATTCACATTTGTTAAATCATAGAACCAAACCAAGTTTCCAAAACCTCATGACTGAGTTGAAAACTTGTGGTACATATATACTATGGAATACTACCCAGCTGTAATAAACAATGAGATCCTATCATTTGACTCAAAAAGGATGGATATAGAAGACTCAATGTTGACTGAAGTGAGACAGACTTTGAAAGATCCGCATTGTACATCCTCACTCAATTAGTATTGAGTGTCTTTATGGAGAGGTTGAGAGAGCTGAAGATGTGGTGGTGGAGAGAATGAGTGTGGATGCTAGAGACTGTAAATGAGAGTGTGGATGGTAGAGAGTGAGTGCTAGAGGGTGAGTGTGAGGTGCAAGGAGAGGAAACATTTGACAGATGGAAAAATGTAAAGTTCTCTATTAAAAAAAAAGTCCCGGCAAGTGGTGTAGTGGTTAAAGTGCTGGATTTCCACATGGCCCACCACAGTTTGAGTCTTAGACCCGCTGGCTTGAGAATCATAACAAATAAATTAATTAATTAAAAATTGTTAAAAGCTAACTTAACATTATCAGATGTCTTACATATAATTCAAACAGTATTTTCTATCATGTTATTGCCAAAAATACATAGCATTAATTGAAGAATGAAAACATGTTGTAACCTAAAGGAAACACTACAAAATAACCTGGTGGTACTCTTAAAAAAGTAAAGGTTATTTTACACTTGGAAAAACAAACAAAAACTCATGAACTGTCCCAGACATAAAGAGGCTAAGAAAATGTGACAAAAATAAGAAAAGAATATTAGTGGAACAATTGTGGAGATGAGAATAAGGACTCTAGACCAGCTAACCGTATTACACGAATGTCGATTTCTTGGTTTGGGTCATTGTGCTGTGGTTCTGTTGGATGCTAACACGTGGGGAGGCTTAGTGAGAGACATATCAAAACTCTTAGTGCTCATTTTGCAATTCTTCTATGAGGTCTGAAATTATTTTGAAAAGAAAATGGGCTATCTAAACAAATGAAATACTACTCAGCCTAAAAGACAATGAACTTTTAGTATTTGATACAAAATAAATAAACCTAGAAGCCAGTGCTAAAGGAAACAAGCCATGCTGTCAAAGGTAAATACTATATGTATCATGTCTGTGTCTTGTACCGTGTGTCAGTAAATATTGAGTGTCTTCACTCATTAGAGGAAGCTAAAGAACTTGATAACAAAGACGTAGAGAATTAATGTTAGGTATTGGTTGCTGAATGAAGGAAAAATGGGGAGAAATTGGTTAAAAGACACAAGATAGTATGTAAACAGGTGAAAGAGGTCTTTAAACTGTGTATCCTGGTCATGAACATTGGGACCAGCAGTTAGCGTAATGGCGATGTTGTTGAACTCCCGTGTAGTCGACCATGGTTCGAGTCCCAGACCTGGGGGCTTAAACTCATGGTGGGTGCGTGTGCGTGCATGCCCAAGATCCTGAGAGGAGAATGGAGGAGAAGGGATTGCGGCGGCGTGACCATCCCCCCTGGAGGGTGATTTCTCGCTTTCTGTCTCTCTGTCTCTCTCGGTCTTCCTGGCAAGCACACGAGCCCTAGAGCAAAAACCTATCCAAAAAAAAAAAAAAAAAAAAAATCCTGGTCATGAGCATTGATGACAAAGTAATGCCTCCAACGTACTTCCAAAAAAATCAGTCGAATGCTTTGCTAGTGTGCACAACACACCGTGATGTTGAATGCTGGGGATGAGAACGTCCTTATATCTTTGATTTGATTAATGCACACTACATACATGCTTTAACAAACCTATTGTACCTCACAAAGATGCAAAACAATTGTATGCAAAGCAGAAATGACATGTTTTTAAAGAAAGAAAATATGGGCTTGCATCAAGGCTAATTGTCACCTACACAACCACTTCAATCTACCCTTACGTGCCTCTTGAAGATATCTTTATGGATCAGGAGCTCTGGGAGGTGCTGAACCAGACCAAAAATGTCCTTTCATCATGGACAAAGATATAACACATGAATCTGAAATTTGCAGGGTGGAAGTTTGTTGAAAAGAATACTATCTTGTTGCAGAATGATAACAGAGACACTGTACATGTGAGAATTTGTATTTTTTTCTTGTCTCAGATCTACTAAGAGATTATTTGGCCTTATATAAATCGAATTTTCATTAATTATATTAAGTCTACATAAGTTGTTACAGAATTAAAACAATTACATAGTCTACCTATGTCTCTATCCTTTCCCTCAATTTATACAAATTAATTAGGCAATAATACGTCAAGACTTTCCTAAAACAATTATTTAACTTTGTATATTTTCATTTTTCCATTCATTTCAATATTTCATTTCATATTCTTCCTCCCCACCCAAGAACAGAGGAGCCCATTTTCACATTTTTGTAAAACTTTCCCTTGATCTACAACACTCTTCCAGTTCCCAATCTCTCTCAGTATTCAATAGCTGACTTAAGACATTTTCACATTTGAATACCATGAGAGATAAAGGAAGCAGGACAAATGCATTTTACATGACATTTCTCAATTACCAGAAAAGGGGACTAAAGCAATTTAAATACTAGGATATTCGTATGTTATACTCTCTATCTATTTAAATGCTATCTGAAGGAGACCACTGGGGACCAGCAGATGGTCCTATAGCAAAAACCTCTCAAAAAAATAAATAAATAAACATCAAAGAAGAGCACTGAAAAATAATTTCTGCTATATAATGTACTTAAAGGTTGAATTTAGTACCTAATTTGGAAAAAAGCAAAAACTTAAGTGGAATGGCAGTAACCCTTTAGCTCTCCCAAATCCGCAAACATAGGAACTAGAGATGCAGGCATACTATGAGAAAACTGGGAACCCACGATTAGAATATTTTTGTTATCAGAGATTAGTATTTAAAAGCTACACCACTGAGAAGCCGAAAATAACCATCAATCCGGCAGTGACAGGGCATTACTCCTTGACACTCAGAATAGCAGATCTGGAGAGGGAA
>NW_006204918.1:473474-483662 GCF_000334495.1 Tupaia belangeri chinensis
GCATACCTAGAATGGAAGTTGAGCTTCTGATAAGATAAAAATGAGATGATTCATATCTCTCCTTTCCCTGCACACCTAATTACTATAAGAACACATAGAGATAACTATGCATTTACATTCTAGGAGATTCGGAAAACCTTTTTAAAACAGATACTCAAAGTGGAAATGGTGACTAAAATCATTTACATAGTTAACTTGCACAAAGTTAAATATTTAAGTATCACAAAAATAAATATGCAGAAGATAAATGATTGGGAAGTTCGCAAACACTTAACATTTTTGAAAATATGATAATAAACTTAATATATAGAGAGCTATTCAAGACTTAAAGTGACAATAACAAAAAAATGAGTAAAGGTGTGACAAGGTTACTCACAAAATAAATAACAAATAGCAAAATGAAAATGTTTAATTCTTTAATAATCAAAGAACTTGGTAATGTTGATACTTCCCCCCCTTATGTTGGAATGGTCCAGCCATCCACTTGACTCCTATGAGGTCATGAATATTACAAACTCTAGCAATTATAACAAGGAAGAATTAAAATGGAGCTTGAAAAACAGTATTTTTCTTACTACTTGATTTTTGAAAGAAAAAAAAAAAACATGGATAAAGAAAAGTCTGGAGGGGCCAGCAAGTGGCACATGGCTGACCATGCTTCAAGTCTCAGACCTGGCAGCCTGCTTTCTCTTCCCTTTCTCTCTCTGTCAAGTAAAAAATAATAATAATAATAATAATAAATAAAACAAATCATTCTTTTTTAAAAAAGAAAAGCCTGGAAGCATATATAAATACATTCTAGATGAATTTAAAGGATGTAACTCCACATGGGATGATTATAGCTACTTTCTATTTTTTTTGTGTATCTTAATATTATTAAATTTCGGGACTAGCAGTTGGTGCAATGGCTATGTCACTGGACTCTCATGTAGTTGACTGCAGTTTGAGTCCTGGACCTGGTGGCTTAAACTCAACGCTGGGCGCATGTGCTTGCGTGTCCAAGATCCCAAGAGGAGAATGGAGGAAAAGGGATTGAGGTGTGGCCATCCCCCCTGGGGGGAGGGGATGATTTCTTGCTTTCTATCTCTCTGTCTCTGTCTTTCGGGCGAGCACATGTGCCCTATAGGAAAAGAAAAAAACCTCTCCCGAAAAAATATATTATTAAATTTTCAAAAAAATATATGTAAACCAATTTACTGAAAGACAAGTTTATAAATTTGAATGAAACTAATGCATATTCTGAAGTGGGCTCAGTAAGAGACACAGATCAGACCAGACTTGTGAACATAAATTAGCTTAATGGAAATCATCTGAGACACATTATTGAAAATGATACAGGAATCAAACAGCTTATGAAAAGCAAACCATTAAAAGTAAGCCCTAGGGGGGTCCAGCAGGTGGTGAAGTGGTTAAGGTGCTGGCCTTCCACATGGCCGGCCATGGCTCAAATTCAAGGCTTGATTACTCGTAAAGTGTCGCCTGTGTGTGCATGTCCAAAATTCCAGGAGGAGAAGAGATTGTGGTGTGGCCTTCTCCCCTGGGAGGTGGTTTTTCAACTTTCCCTCTCCCTTTCTGTCTCTCACCACCGAGCACATGTGCCCTATTATAAAAACCTTAAAAAAAAAAAAAAAGAAAAAGAGAAAGAAAAGGTAAACCACCCAGGGCCAGCAAATGACATGGATATTAAGGCATCTGGAGCCCACATGCTGACTCTGTGGTTAGAGTCCCGGAACTAGTAATGTGAAAACCATGCCAGGCATGTATGTGGAGCATGGAGGAGAATGGCCTGAGGTATGACTACCTTTCTGAGATCTGCCTTCTCACTTCCCATCTCTCTCTGTCTCTGGTGAGTACCTGCACCCTCTAGCAAAAACAATTTTCTTTTTAAAAGTGAACCAAACAAATGAGTAAAGGCAAGACAGTGTCCACTTGTGCACTTGAATATTATATGGCAGTCATGAATTAATAGAGCTTTATTAAAAAGTCCAGCTGGATATTTTTATCAAATTACATTAAATAAAAAAGTCAATTTTAGTGTTACATAACATACAAAATAACCTTATTTGTCTAAACACCCTAAAACTAAACAGCAAGATTTTTAGAAACACAATGACATGACTTTAACAATCATGGTAGATAAGCAAGCGACCACCTGCTGTGGTGGTGCCGAGTAAAGGCAGTGCCCGGCAAAGCAGCAGCCCCGGGGACCAGCCCCGGTTGACGTCCGGGATCTCCCTGCGCAAGCCCAGTGAGCATGCGCACCCTTCGTTCTGTCTGGCTGACACAGGGAGTGGATCATGGCAGGAAGACTTTCTTGGAAAATCTCTCTCAGTTCGAAGAAATAGTTATACATTTTTTAAAAAAGCAAATCACAAATAGAATGCAGAAGAATATCTCAGGTAGGGTCAGGGGCTAGGTGTGGAAAGCGAAGTGGATAGACATTCTTTTTAAGTTTTAATCTTGTGTGATGAGTAACAAGTGAGGTTTATCAATTGCTGAGCATAAAACAAAATTGGGAGCCATACTTTGATCAATGATGAAACTATGACATAAACAAATTGTATGCTAAACTTAAATTTGCATATAAGAGGACCACATTTTAAAGAAATAAAATATTCCTAGGTATAGCAACAGAAAATGGACTAAGACAATGGCATAATAAGTATATGATCTGAATGATTCAGTTTATAAATGATCTCTGCTGACAAACGTTACATGTGTACTTAAAGAATGTGCGTTGTGCAAATGTTGAGTATAGGTTATAAGTGGTTTAATTGTATTGAAACCTTTTATACCTTTATTAATATTTTATTTGCTTGTTTTATCAGTTACTAAGAGTAAAGCATTAATTTTTTTTTCCTTTTGGAGAGATTTTTGCTATAGTACATGTGCACTCACTGGAAAGATATAGACAGACAGAAAGCAAAAAATAACCTCTGGGGAAATGGACACGCTACAGTCTTTTCTTCTCCATTCTCCTCCTTGGTTTTTGGGCATGCACACATGCTTGGCATGTTTCAAAGCATCGAGTCTTGGACTTGAACCACAGTTGACAATGTGGGAGTCCAGTGCCTTAACCACTATGCAACCTGCTGGCCCCTATACTTTTCAATTAAGGCATTTTTGTATGGTTCTGTGAACTTTTGCTTTAGTAAGTACATACTATGTTATTGGGTTGTCCAAAAAGTCATGATACATTTTAGCATAGAAAATATAAACAAAAATATGTCATGACTTTCTGACAACCCAATAGTATCAATCATGTCTTGCTGTGGCACTGAACTTTGTATTTTCAAAAAAATACTTTAGGAATTTCCAGTAATACTTTTTGCCTTAAATTTCAATTTTTATGATATCAAAATAGCTATACAAGCTTTGTTTATGTTCTACATGACAATCACTTTCCATCCTCACTACTTTTTTTTTTTTAACTTCTCAGTGGCCATGTTTATAAAGTGTGGCTTTTTCAATAGCATACATTTGGGTCTTATTTGAAAATCTAATCTTGGGGTCAGCAGGAGGCGTGGTGGTTAAGGCACTGGACTCCCACATGGTTGACCGCGGTTCAAGTCCTGGACCTGATAGCTTGATTTCTCACCTTCTCTGTCTCTCTCTGGTGAGTGCACATGCCTTGCAAGAAAATTTAAAAATAAATGATAAATAAAATAAAATAAATATTAATCATTCTTAAAATATCTAATCTGACAGCCTTTTATTTGGAGCATTTATTTTATTTACATGTAACAAAATGGCTGATGGAAATGTGGCTAAGCCTGAAAATGAGCTATTCATCTTCTACTTGGAACATTCTTTCTTCCTTTATTTTTTTCTTCCTTTTTTTTTTTTTTTGAATTAATCAGTATATTGTATTCCATTCTTTTCAAAAGCTTTTAAGTTATTCATATTTATATCATTCTTCAGTGGTTACCCTAGAGATTTCAATGTGGATGTTTGTCTCAGCACAATCTAAGTAAATTAGTACGTGTAAGTACATTGGTATATTTTTTGTCATTTACTGAAATGTGCAGCACTTTACAACTGTTTCTAATCCATTCACTGTATATCACTACAGCATACAAAATGAATTTCCCCAGCATTTATGTATTAGGCCATTCAAAGATATTACCATATGCTTTATCATCAACAGATAATTTTCCATTTTAGTGCCGTTTAACTGTTTTGCTTCTTTCTCTTCCCCGGCAGCAGCTCATTCCTTGTCATCTTTTGCACTATTATTGTTCTTGACATCTAATTTTCATCTGCGTGTTATAAAATTCATGAGGCATTATTATTGGTTTTGGTTTTATCCTGTTCATAATTATTTATGTCTCCTCCTTTAAAATTTTTTCTAGTTCTTTTCATTCCTTCCTGCATGTTCACACTTCCGTTTGGAACCATCGCCTTCGCTTTGAAGCGTTTTCTTTAGTAGTTTTTGTAATGCAGGAGGGCAGCTTTTCTTGTTTTGAAAGATATTTTCTTTGGTTAGATGACTCAGGTCCAGAATGCTATTTGTCCTTTATCACGTCAAAATAGAATTCCTTTATTATTTATTTATTTATTTATTTATTTTTTGATGAAGACAACTCTATTATATTATTGTTCCTTTGTTAAAAAAACAAAAGCCTTTTCTCTGGCTACTTTAAGGTTGCTTTTATCTCTTTTATTCAGCTGATTTATGATTATGTGCGTAGGTGCAATTGTTTATGGTATTTTTTTTGTAAATATCATCCCTAGAGATGTGCTGAACTTCTGTAAACTATGTAAACGGATGTATCTTTCTTATCAGACACAGGAAATTCTCAGATATTGCTCTGTCCTATTTACTGCTTTCATTCTGGAATTGAATTATACTTTAGAGAGAATTTTTTTCTTTTCTTTTCTTTTCTTTCTTTTCTTTCTTTTCTTTTCTTTTCTTTTCTTTTCTTTTCTTTTCTTTTCTTTTCTTTTCTTTTCTTTTCTTTTCTTTTCTTTTCTTTTCTTTTCTTTTCTTTTTTCTTTCTCTTTTTTAATGACACAACGTGCATGAGAGAGTGAGAGAACCCTCAATGGGATCTTGTCCTGCCACCATCGCCTCGCCCTGGTCTTCCAGCTCCTCCCACCATCTCCTCGCCCTGGCCTTCCAGCTCCTTAGAATCCTGAGGATTCTGATTCCATGTTTTCAGAGTGATCTGGAGATCTGGACTGTGGTCAGCCATTTACCTTCTGGTCTCGCAGATGATAGGTGTTACCACTACGCCATTGTGTCTGGGTCACTTTTGATAAAACATTCAACAATATTCCACTTCCAACATTTTGCTGCTTTGTTTCTTTCTTCCTTTATTATTTCCTTTTCTTTTTTTGTTTTTTGTTTTTGTTTTTGGAGAGTTTTTGCTATAGGGCAACATGCTCACCAGAAAGAGAAAGTGAGAAATCACCCCCCACGGGGGATGGCCACACCACAATCCCTTCTCCTCCATTCTCCTCTTGGGATCTTGGGCATGCACGCACAGATGCCCGGTGTGAGTTTAAGCCACTGGGTCCAGGACTCGAACCGTGGTCGGCTACGTGGGAGTCCAGCAACATAGCCATTACGCCAACTGCTGATCCCTATTATTTCTTATTCCTGCAATTCAATTTGAGAGTTTTCTGCCAGTCCTCCTTAGTTTACTGCTCCTAGCTGAGGCACCCTGTGTCCACGCTGCTTCGAATGCGGTCTTGAAGTGAATGCTGCAGTGAGTATTCACCTCAGATTTTATTTTCTGTTTACAGAATACACATTTGATTCCTTTTTCTGTATATTCCAATTTCTATTGACATTCTTGATCTTTTCATCTATGGTAAGTAACTTCTCTAAGTCTGCTCAGGCTGCTCTAAGGAAATACCAGACCTGGGTGACTTATGAACAGCAGGCGTTTGTTCTCCACAGTGTGGGGTTAAGAAGCTCCAGATCAAGGCAGATCCCGTTTGGTGAAGGACGGTGCTGTGGCTCATCGGTGGGCAGCATGTCACTGTTCTGTGCTTGAGCACCCACGAACTCGGGGAGGCCTTTTCGTTTTCCTTTTCTAAAAAAAAAAAAGGTTTTTTTTTTTTAAGAATTATTTTATTTACCTTTATTTATTTATTTATTCATTTTAATTTAATGAGAGAGAGAAAGAGAGAAAGTGAGAAAGCAAGACGCCAGGTTCAGTACTTGAATCCCGGTCAGCCATGTGGGCATCCAGCACCATTAACCACTACACCATCTGTTAGCTCCCTGGTTTTTTCAAACAATTTTTAAAATGTTCTTTCATGAACAAAAGAGAGGGAAGAAGAGAATGAGAACTCCCACCAAGCCTGGTGAACTCAGGGACGATCCCAAATCCAAATGGATAATTTGCATGTGCGTCAGCTTCACAGAGTGTCACATTTGACCCCTGCACTCTGTCTGGCCTCTAGGGCCTCTGTTATACGGGTGCTATTCCCATGCATGCGGGTACCACCCTCATAACCGCATTACTTCCCTAAAGCCTCACTTTCTAATAGCATCAATCTAGGAGCTAGGATTTCAACACGAAATGTTTGAAGCGACATCAATGGCTGTTGAGTCAGTCTGTTGCTTAGCCATTTTCCCCTATTTTGAAGAAACTAAACATCTTTATTTTTAAATTTCTTATTTGTTAATGTACATAATTTACATAAATATGTGTATATGTGTGTGTGTGTATATATATACCTATACCTTCAATCATATGTACTTCTTCCCTCTTGACTTATTTGTCACTTTGAATTCTAGTATGTGTCATGCACTTTTATTGGATTTCCAACATTGAAAATAAGAAATTCTCAGGTCTCTAAATGGAATTATATTTCTATTTGAGAATGTGAATTTTTTTTTTATGGCACATAGATAAAGTATCAGTATGTCACCTTGACCCTGTCAAAGCGTGGCTTTAAACTGGTAGGGTTGTTCCATTATAACTTTGATCGTACTTTAAGTCGTGGGTTATGTTCGAGGAGGACATGGCCCTATCTCCAGAGTCAGAGTCATGGTCCTTTTTGAGACCCACAGGAAATCTCAGTGTGTTTACGAAGGTACCTTCATCTTTACAGGGCTTGTACTAAACTCTCCTTCCAAATCATGTGACCGCTGTACTTCATGTTCGACCTCCTAGCTGCTGTTTCTTGGTGTCTCACCCTGTGCATCTGCAGCTTAC
The DNA here is from genome assembly GCF_000334495.1 of Tupaia belangeri chinensis. NCBI lineage: Eukaryota > Metazoa > Chordata > Mammalia > Scandentia > Tupaiidae > Tupaia > Tupaia belangeri. The sequence goes on from NW_006204918.1 coordinate 480,647, forward strand.
AAGTTACCCTGTATCATCTGAGGGGGTTTCTAGTCCTCAAGTCCCACATGTCTTGGTGGCCTTGATTGATCTTGGCCCGTCTCCACAGGCCAGGAGACTTCCACGTAACATTTTGAGCATTTCCCCTGAAGTGCAGCACTGCCAGAGAAAACGCTGAGGTAAATGTACCAATGGCTTTTTGGACTTCTCTTTCCAGGATTTATAGATTTCTCAAGTTTTATTAGGATTAGTTGTCCCCAATGACTTAAAGAAATAGTTTTTAGCATTATCCCCAACTTCTATACTTTACTGCATTGGTGAGTCCAATTGGAATTCCCTAGATGTAATATTTTTCAGTTTTACAAAATACGTTTTGGGGTTGTTTCAGTTTAGAAACAACCCTATCCATATTTTTGCATTGCAATTTATTGTCATATATATTTACATTTCTTTTGATCTAGAGAAATTTTATCTCTACCTTTATATTCCCCCAAATATTGCTTTTTAGAGAGTCAGGGAAATTGATCTTACAGAATATTTTATATTCCAGAATTACCTGATTGTTTCCTCTTGATGTCTTTTAATATTACATTGTTCCTAATATTTTCTCTAAATGGTAATTTTGGCTGATAGGCCTGGTTATGTACCTTTTAAATTTTTTTGGCAGAAATAGCTTATGGCTGACCTATATATTTCCTATTATTTAATTTCTAGTGATATTATTAAAATTCTTGACTATTAAGCAGAGTTTGAGTTGGTATGTTGGTACCTCTGCTTTAAAATATTTAAAAATAAACTTAGAAAAGTCTGAAGTCGGGAACCAGCAGTTAGTGTAATGATTCTGTCGCTGGACTCCCACGTAGTCGACCACGGTTCGAGTACCGGACCCGGTGGCTTAAAACTCATGCCGGGTGCGTGTGTGTGGATGCCCAAGATCCCGAGAGGAGAATGGAGGAGAAGGGATTGTGGCGTGGCCATCACCCCTGGGTGGTGATTTCTCGCTTTCTGTCTCTATGTCTCTCTCTGTCTGTCTGGCGAGCGCATGCGCCCTATAGCAAAAACCTCTCCAAAAAAAAAAAAAAAAGAAAAAGAAAAGTCTGAAGTGTATCACATGTACAGGTGAAGTGCAGAAGCTGTAGCATAGTTTGGTCATTTTTTTGCAATGTGAAAGTACCTGTGTGTCCATTAAAAAACACGATAAAGAACATTAACCCTCCAGAAAAATATTTCATAATACCCAGTTTTAAATCTTAAATATAACCATATTCAATTTTCTATCAAGATAAATAGACTACACTTGCTTTCAAACTTTTTACAAAAGGAATAAGACTTTTTCTTGCTTCTTTTACTTGCTGTCTTGTGAAATTCATCTGTATTGTTGCTTTGAACAATATCATGTTATTTTTAATTTTTAAAAATCCATGAAACCATATTTACTTTATTCTATTCTTTTGGAATTTTTGGATTACTTTCTGTTTTTTGCCAGTGGTAAATAGTGCTGTATGAAATTCTTATACCAATTCTTTTTTTTTTTTTTGGAGAGGTTTTCACTATAGTGCGCGTGTGCTCGCCAGACAGACAGAGAGAGACATAGAGACAGAAAGTGAGAAATCACCCCCCAGGGGGGATGGTCATGCCGCTACTCCTCCATCCTCCTCTCAGGATCTTGGGCACGCACGCACATCTGCCCGACGTGAGTTTTAAGCCACGGGTCCGGGACTCGAACAGCAGTCGACTACGTGGGAGTCCAGCGACATAGCCATTACGTTAACTGCAGGTTCCCCTTTCTCCAATTACTTGTTGACTTATGATTGCGTTTTAGTCATGCCTATAACTAGAAGGAAAAATTATGGTTCATTGGCTAAGTGTATGTTCAGATTAGTAGATATTGGTAATTTTTCAAATTCCTATTCCCACTATCAAGAATAAAAATTGGGAACCAGCAGTTAGCATAATGGCTATGTTGCTGGACTCCCACGTAGTCAACTGCGGTTCGTGTCCCGGACCCAGTGGCTTAAAACTCACACCGGGCGCACGTGCGTGTGTGCCCAAGATCCCGAGAGGAGAATGGAGGAGAAGGGATTGCGGCATGACTATCCACACTGGGAGGGGATTTCTAGCTTTCTGTCTCTCTGTCTCTCTCTGTCTTGCAAGTGCATGCGCCCTATAGCAAAAACCTCTCCAAAATAAATAAATAAATAAATAAATAAATAAATAAATAAATGTTCATATAATTTTATATCTTTGTTAATTCTGCATATTGCAGTGTAATTTTACCTTAGATTTCCTCCCTATTTGTCAAAATAAAGAGATCTTAATCATTGTGGCACCTGGAAGTTGTTCTACACATATCAAAATGTACCTTGGGGAACGTAACATCTCTGTTGATAACCACTAAACTCATTTAAAGGTCAAATAAAGCTCTGTGGTTAGTCAAGTAATTCTCCAAAATTTGGGATAATAACATGGAATTCCTTACATGTCTTTTTTTGACTGCTGTTTGATTGCCTCATCATGTTTGGGACGGGGGTTACTTGTTTAAGTCTGTCTTCACATTTAAGGATCAGCAGATTGGAGGAGTCCGACCTGGTAGGGCCCCAGGATCTGTCTGAGCCCCCTCGCTTCTGGTCGGTTCAGTACGTTGGCAAGGCCACTACTGTGCACCGCCTCGACCTAGGATTTTGCTCCAGAAACTGTGACAGCCTTGCTGGGAAGCGACCCCCCTCTGACTCCCCAATATACTACTATAAAAAGAATTACATAGCTCTCTTATACATCCTGAGTATACGATAAAATCTTCCAGGAAGTCCCCTGACCGCTCCCCTTTGCTCTGATCACTTACTATTAATTACAATGCTTTATCTCAATGGTCACAATAGAGGGTGGACTGAAGTTCTTTCTAGGCAGAAATAATCTTGACCTTTGGAAGGCCCTTCAAAATACATTTAAGGTGGGAACCAGCAGTTAGTGTAATGGCTATGTCTCTGGACTCCCACGTAGTCGACTGTGGTTCGTGTCCTGGACCCGGTGGCTTAAA
>NW_006204918.1:483827-490588 GCF_000334495.1 Tupaia belangeri chinensis
AAGATCCATAAGAACTAATATCTATTCTTGAGATTTTCTTTTCTCAGCACCATTCCCAGTAATCACAAGATGGCTGCTACGCCGCATCAGCTGATAATCATCTCTGCTTTCCGGAACCGCTTTCCCGAAACTGCATTCCATGGAGACCCACCTACAATTGCGGAACTGCACTAGACCCACCCTTAATCAAACCCTGAATAGAATCTATGTTCTCTATTGTTAAAACTCTATGAGCTGATAATTGAAACACATAGTCCCTCTTCCATTTACTTGCATGTAACATGTTTTCAATAAAAACGCACGATGATTCCTAGCAGTTGTCACTCTTCAGAGAGCGATCTCTGAGTGGTGTCCGGCAAAGGACGTGCATGAAAAGGCACCGAGGTCTCTGTCTTCTGTTCACCTTCACGGCCTCCATCGAGATAACCCACCCACGCTGAGGCTGGTCCCCGGCACATGCCACTAGACTCCCACATAGTTGGCTGTAGTTCTGGTCACAGCCGGGCACACATGTGTGCGTGCCCAAGATTCCAAGAAGAGAACGGAGGAGAAGGGATTGTGGCATGGTCATCCTTCCTGCGGGGTAATTTCTCAGTTTCTGTCTCTCCGTCTCTCTCTGACTCTTCAGCGACCTCATGTGCGCTATAGCAAAAATCTCTCAAAAAATAAATAAAAATCTGTCTCCACATTTGACTCTAAGGTTCATGAGTTGGCTTTGTTTGCCACTGTGGCTGGCAGAAAGTGACAATAAATGGATATTAATGGATTGAAAAACTTTCTGAATGCTTAAGGCTTTAATTGATCAGAAATCTGGCATGAAAGAGAGAGAGAGAAATTAACATTGGAAGGACGGTACAATTTTTGTGATCAAGCAGGCATAAAAAGGCTTATGAAGGAAAGCGAGGCCATCCTAAAATGAGAACTTCGGTAAGAAGGCCCTGAGTCACCAAATGTCCTGTCTGGAATGAAAAGGTCTCTGTTTGACTTTGCTTAACGCCACCCTTGTGAACCTGTTACCAAGATTAATGTGTGTTTAGAAGGAGTCCATATTGGTTTCCGTGTCACCTATTTTGAACAACAACAAACAAAGCAAGAAGTAATCTTCTACATCCTGATGGCTCATTATTCTTCTCAGCTCATCTGGACGATAAGCTTTATAATTCCTATTTTATAAGTGAGGAACATCACTCCTTTATCTAAAACATTGTCTCGAAGTGCATGAATGTTTTCAAGCAGCCTTTATATTATTTTTAAAAAGAAGGTCACCCACGCGGCCATGTGACAGGGTTGTTGACATGCTATCTCCATGAAATGTGTGTTTCTTCATCCCCTTTCATCTGTGAATTAACCAGTCACTATGGTTTCATGATCCAGGCCAAGTCCTAAATCAACTTTACTAAATTATTTGACCTTTAGCGGTGAAATAATTAAGAGTATATCTACCACTGTTGCCAAAGGTATCTTGATACATTACAATTTTGTGATAGCAATTTTGGAAAAACAAAATAATTATTTGGAGATAATGATATGATAACACACAGCAGTTTTAATTTATTTACTATACGGGCAGCCACATTCCTTTATTACTAATTCTGTTTTGATCCACTATGCTGCATTTCTTTCTTCAATAAGGAAATCTATACTATCGACTAAGACTTCGAGCTTACAACTTTAGTTCATTTTGACATCTGCACGTGGCGTTAATCTTATTTATTAGATTTGGTGAAACTTTTGCACAATTCTCACTCATAGAATTTTAATTGTGTTTAACATCCCTTCTTTTGTTTTAAACCTTTCTAATAGTAATAACTATATGCCCACAAAAGATACATGGTTTTTAAAGTTTTCATTGTGTTGTTGGCTTGGTATACTAGGTGATGGATTAGGCTAATTATTTTACTGCAAGAGCACATATTTTGATTTTTGAAATGATATCTGAAATACAACTTTATAATAGTAAGATACTCATAAAAAGCTTTGGTCATATATCATGTGTGTCATACCAAAAGCAATACAGGTGTTGCTGGGTGGTGCAGGCAGGAGGGTGCTGTTGTGTGATAATGAAGCCGAAGGGGAGGCCTCGGGTTCGGATCCTTGGCATGTTGGGCATCCCCTTGGATGCGTCTCTGATCCCATCTGGCTCTAATAGTGGGAGCGTGGGGCAGTGACACCATTATCTCTGTCTCTTTCTTTCTCATGAAAGAAATAAACTTAAACAAAAGACAGTTTGTATTTTAGGATCTACACAAACAAAAAGAGACAAATTTAGGACCTCACAGAAAGGGGATATGTTGCAATTGTTTTCTGTCCATCACGTGTTGACCAAATGTTTTGCAAGAATTTGGCTGAATTAGAGATTATTTTGATATAAGGAGAAAAAAAAAAGTCTTGGCACTGTAACATGTGAGGTCTCCAAAATATCATGGAAAAATAATGTTGTTTTTATAATTTCCTGGAGTGAATCTAGATTCTCAAATGGTTAAGTCCAGAGATAACGTTCTGTAGAGGGAGGCGTCCCTTCATGCTTAGACTCCCTTGCACAATTATTTAATAAACAGCAAATATACTGTCAAATATACACACCTTTTATCAGTCAGGAAAAAGTCCACAACTAAAATACTGACTTGTTTATTTTCAAATTCATATTCCAAACCTTTAAAATACGTATAGATTGTTTATCGTTTCAACCACAGCATGGATAACATTTGCTGTGCTGGACTGTTCAATGAACAGGTAATTCACATGGAAATGCCTTTTTATTTTAAATAAACCTGTAATGATATTGTCAACTCTTTCCTGTATTTTCCTCAAGAAAGAAGTAAACATCTCCAGCTTCGTTTTTGTTGTCTTCTGCATAGTTTGTTTTCTGCATCAGGGCTGATGGAAGAAGAAAGCTAGGGAGAGAAATACAGCAGATCTCGGAGCCAGGTGGTGGCATGACAGTGAGCATGACACGGTGTGAGGCTCATTACAGGGGAAGGCTCTGGTTTGGAGACCTTCCTGAGTCCACCAGACACACACGCGCCCATGATCCTGGGTGGCTGAAGCTGGGGATAGACTGGAGCAAGACCCAGTTGGGTGTTCTGATTTTCTGTCTTTCTTTCTCTCTTGCTTGTAGAAGAAATGGATAAATAAACTGAAAAAACAAAAACAAAAACAAAAAACACCATCTAGAAGATCTTCATTCAATGAACTCTGGGTAACACAGTGTGGTAAATACAGGAGACTACTATAGTAAAGAGTTGGCCTTGACATTTTGAAATTTACAACCTAATGATATGGTGAGATATAAGCATATTGCAAAGAAGAAAGCAAAATGCTAAATAAAAGTCCAACCAAAAAAGTATATAGAGGAAGAAATAACTAAACTCGGAAAATGGACAAAGAATTAAAGAAGACTTCAGAAAAGATGTGGTAGGTGAACTGAATCTTGAAAAAAAAATAAAGATAGATTTTTCCAATGCAGGATATGAGGATGAATTATCAAGTTTGGAGAAAGAAAACATTTCTTTTTTATTTTCTCACTTTGCTTTTTTTATTTCTGAAGAAAAAAAAAATGTTCCTCAGGAAGAGTCTATGGATTCACAGACTTGTCTTATGTAGTCAATTCTGTCTCTAAGTAGAAGGGTATCTGAATTCTACAAGAAAAAGGAAGTGAGGATTTGGAAGCACATCTACACATACATACATACATACACACACACACACACACACACACACTCAAAGCCCCCCAAAACACCTTATTACTCCATAATTAATACTATTTATTTCCCCTAATTTAAAATCATCCAATGAATTAAAATGTATGAAAAGTAATTAAGTATGAAAAATTTGTTTTTGTTGATATAGTAAAACTAAATGGAAAATATTTCTTAATATTCTGTCTAGTTGTAGTTTTTATTACTTTCCAAATACATTAGCTATGCATTTAATTTGCATTTTACTTTGTTCTTTAGAGAATTTCATCAATTTTGTTTTTTTCTAATATGCTTTCTATGCTTATTATTTATACATTAGTTGCATACTCTATAATTCTGGTTTATACACACACAGACATTTTTTATAATGGACTTATATTTGCATACATGTAAAATTAAAATGTTTTTATCTGCTTTATGGCATTATAATGAAACTCATTAATAATAACTACTGTAGGAACAAATGATTAGAATAAGAAATTATTTCTTGAGCAAAGAGATGCATAGGTAAATAAAGAAAAAAATAATATTTATTTGTTCATGTTAGTAAGGAAATGTCACAGTGTGAAAAATTGAACAAATTAAAAAGGTGTATGTTTGAACATACTATGAACAGTGTATTCTAAAAACCAAGTAAAGGACTCAGTCACAAATTCCTAGCTAGCTTGCACAACTATTCCTGAAACTTTAAAAATATTTAGATATGTCTATAAACTTGAGATTGTGGTACTATCTTCATTTAATGATCTATTTGTACTTTTTTAGCATGAAACAGTCCCCTCAAGTTGATTAAATTGACATTGTCCCTAACTTTGCCAATAGATAAATTGTGAATCTTATTAATTTCACATTTGTAACTGATTCAGTGGCTTAGAATATGCTTTCATTTATAATTAAACAAATGTGCAAAAAATTTCTATTTCTAAATTTATATATAAAATAGTCATGTTTACAAACTCTCCAAGTGGAAAAATGCATTACTCCTATAATCTCTTACCACCATTTATTTATTTTTGCACTACTTATATTGCATGTAAACTATTTCTTATTTAAAAACTTTTGAGAAAAATGATACACTACAAAATGCAAGACTCTGATCAATTACAGAAACATCAATATGTGTAATGTCTGTGTATATATATATATATATAGAAATCACCCCCCAGTGGAGATGGCCACGCTACAATCCCTTCTCCTCCATTCTCCTCCCTGGATCTTGGGCACGCAAGCACACGTGCCTGGCGTGAGTTTTAAGCCACCGGGTCCGGGATGTGAACCATGGTCGACTACATGGGAGTCCAGTGACACAGCCATTACGCTAACTGCTGGTCCCATCTATGGGCTAGTTTTGCCTGCATTAGGTAGGCATTCCTTTATATATTCATTTAATGAAAATAAATGAGTTCCTACTCTATGTATGAAAGAGATTAGGTCTCAGAGATAGGGAAGTAAATGGGATATAGTTCATGCCTGAGAGCTGTCAGTTCTTTATCTGCAGCAGACACCTGCACAAAGAACTAATGAAAATAGGGTGTTGTAATAGAGGTGCTGCCAAAACACTGAAAAGACCACTCCCAGTTTTTGCTACTGGAGCAGTGCTAGTAAGAGTGGTGTGTGGGGTGACATGCACAGCCTTCCCCTGGTGCAGTATGAGCATGTTAAAAATAAAAGAAACTAGCCAACTTAATAGAGGAGAGCTTTAATTGAGCAAATCCTAACACGATTTAAATTGGGCTATTGTCCCCAGACTTCTGGACCACCCTGGCTAGCCTCTTGGTCACTCAGTGTTTACATCCCAGAATTGGGAAAATGATGTGCAAAAACCTAAGTGAAAAAGTGAGTAGAGATATAATCCGATATGGTTACAGGTTGGGTAGGCTGCCCAAACAGTCCACCAAACGGTGGGCTTTCTGTGATTGACTGAAGTGTGGCTAGTGTGATTGACTATCACTTAGCAACCAGGTAAGCAAAACAGCCTAACAGGAAGGATTTTGGCTTATTTATAGGAATCTAAGAGTGGGAGCACAGCGGCCATTTTGAGCCAAAATAATTTAATTTCATAAGCAGTTCCAATGTCGAAGTGCATTCTGAAATCTATTTGAATCTAGCCAAGAGAAATCAGTGGGTTGTTTTCACCGTTGCATGCTGGTGCCAGCGTTTAGCGTGTTACTGCGGAGCAGGCCCAGGCTGCTTTCCCTCTTCATCAGAGATGAAATCCATGTCATCTTAGAAACATAATGGCCTTCGATATCCTGAACAGAGATGACTGAACTTGTCATTAACCTCCTTGGGGATCGTAGGGAATTTCCACTGGGGATGAAGCTCTGAGCAGGCTTTCTCTCACCACACTTCATTGCCTTTTGCCCCTAGCACAAGTCATTCGTGTCCTGGCCGCCTGCCCTTAGAGGTGTGGACATGGTCAGTCCTCATGGAGAAATGACATCTGTGAGAACATTGTTCAAGGACAAAGCCCAAGAGTTCACCAGTCACATTTCCTTAACTTCAGATTTATAAAATTACATTCATTATCAAACCTTTCAAAGGACAAGGAGAGAAAAATATCTCTCCTACTCAGTATCTGTGTATCATCTCTATTTATCCGCACACACACAGACACACACACACACACTATACACTTGTGCATGTGTGAATGATCCCATAATCTTTCATCTCAACTAATTTACTCTAGAATATAAAATCCTGCACTTCCTGTTTCTTTGTAAATGATGTTAAATTTAATGTTCGAAATGTTCTTGCTAATAGATTTTTCTTTTTGCTTCCCATGCCCCATGTACTCTTTTCTATTTTGCCTTAATATCAATTGTAATATTCCCTACTGAGAATAAAGTTGATGTAAAATATAAGATTCATAATTTAAGTTTTACTACCTAAATTGGAAGGCACTTGGCATTTATAATGTGCCAATTTTAAAAATAGTTAAGACATGTTTTCGTGTTGCATCAATTTTTCTTAATAAAAATGTATATTCTGGGAACCAGCAGTTAGCGTAATGGCTATGTCGCTGGACTCCCATGTAGTTGACCGTGGTTCACGTCCCGGACC
>NW_006204918.1:491054-544107 GCF_000334495.1 Tupaia belangeri chinensis
TATATATATATACACACACACACACACACACACACACACACACATATGTGTGTGCTCCCAGTTATGTGCACTGAAAATAAATGCAAGTTGTATTTTTCTTAAAAAAAAAAACCCTCATGCAGAGAGTATGCCTAATGCAGGATCACAAAGTTGTTTTAAAAAAATAGGAACAAAAAAGGAAAATGGAGGAAAATGCATTGTGAGGACAGAGGGAGAAATATAATAAAAGAAAGGAGTGATGCAAATTCTCCAAATTGGTCTATATAAATATAGACATTAAAATAATTCACAAGTTGCCTTTGTCTTCAAGGAGCTTATGCAGAACACAGGGACACACACATCTTTGAAACAAGACAAAACGTTCTGAATCTTACAGTACTCTTAAAACATGGCTGAGCACTGATGTCAGTAATTTTGTGTGTATGTTAGAAGGATATTAATAAAAGATTATCTAAAGAATGTTAATTTATGCTATCTCTTAGAGAATTGAAAAGTATTTGAAGAGAGAGAGAGGAGAGAAAGAAGATGTGTGAAAACTAGGCCGACCAGTTCAGCTTTGCTGATTCTCAAAGCCACACTTTATAACATATACGCATTATTTAGGCGAGCAGAGATTCTCTCTGAAAGGTCAAAAACTCCCACTGTACTTCTGGTATTTGTCTGAGTCATTCTATGTAAACCAGAATATCTGATCAGCCAACATTATAATAAATATTTGCTTAGTCTTATCTATTTCTCTCCTGACAAGGCATCAGTTTTGGTCAAGTGATTAGGAAAAGAGATCTAAAAGAAAGAAATTTTAAATTCTTTCCCAGGTGTCTATTTAATTTATCTAATTATGAGAAACCACACTAATAAAAAAAATAGCTTTTCTCTGCATATTTACAATAAATGAACCAAAACAATATTGACAGGGTACCAAAACAATAAAGATTGCTTTAAAATAGTTGTGATTAGCTAAACTCAGTTGAAGCTAAGGCTTACAAAAAAAAGTGATTGGCCTTACTTGCCACTTTCTCTTCATTTGGTTAAAAATACCTGAATAAAAATGTGAAAGCTTTCGTTTCTTTAGCACAGAATAGACTTTGGTAATTAATACTACGACCCAGAAACTGTTTATATTGTGTATGTGATTGGTCTTATTCTGAGAACCCAGATGTATTAGTTAGCTATTGCTGTGTAACAAATTACTCTCTAATTTAGCAACTTATAATAATCACCATTCGTTATTCTATAATTTTTGAGAGTCAAGAATCTGTGAATGGCTTAGTTATGTACCTCTGGCTTCACATCTGTTACAAGATTAATATAAATGTGAGAGCCAGAGTTGCAGTCACTCGAGGTTCAGCCAGGGAAGCATCTGCTTTCTAGATTGACCAGGTTATTGGCAGAACCCAGAATATTTACTTCCAAATCCACTCAGGTGCCTACTGGAAGACAATGAGTATTTGCTGGCTGTTACTGAGAGGCCTCCATTCTTCCTTCCCTCTCTGCCTTTCTTCTTTTCTTACCTTCTTTTAAACAATATTTATCTTCTTTCCATTTCTTTCCAAGCAACCTCTCCACATGACAGTTGAAACCATGGTACTGATTCCTTCAAATAAGAGATCAAGAACAAGAGAGATCATTAAAACAAAGCAAAAGCCTAAACTCAGAAGTGAGAGTCCATTGTTTTTGCTTTCTTCTATTCATTAGATGCAAATCACTAGGTCCAGCTCCTACTGAGACGGGGACAGATTTCTCAGGACAGGAACAGCTAGAGGTGGATATCATTAGGAGCCATAAGGGGAGCTACATTCTACAGTCTGGTTTTCCTGTTTAAGGGAACAGCTAGAGGTGGATATCATTAGGAACCATAAGTTAGGCTACATTCTACAGTCTGGTTTTCCTGTTTAATTTCTGTGTGTATGTGTGTGTGTGTGTGTGTGTGTGTGGTGGAGGCGGAAGGTGGGGAGATGAGGCTGGGTCTGTGTTGCCGTCTTCCTGTATCAGCCTTCTAAGTAGGTGGGACTGTAGACACTATGACTGGCATTTACTTTTTTATTTTAAAGATTTGTTCACAGTTCAAACCTCAGGAAAAGGTTATGTGGTTTATAGTGTGATCTTCTATTTGATTTATACTCAAGTTTTTAGCGTACTGTTTTTATCATGATGGGCATGCAACATTTTTTTACTTATGAAAATACTTAAAGATATTACAGAATATGGGAAATCTATAATAATCAAATACATAAAAGATAACACAAAATTCTCTCAATATTAATTTTCTCTTATGAAATTCATTAGCGGTGGAAGAAAAATAATACTATGCTTAAAAGCCTTTAGACAACAGCAAATGGTCAAAGTTAAAACATTTCTGATTTCTTCTGGGTTCTACACATAAACATCCCTGCCTCAGAAGGTGTCTGTACCAGAAATATGGTTGCACTGTTACAGTTAATTTAGTTGAGGGGATCAGCAAGTGACGTGGTGTTTAAGACGCTGGACTCTCACTTGACCAACTGCAGTTTGGGCCGTGGACCCACTTGCTTGAAAATCACACTGGGCTCATGTGAGCGCATGCCCAAAAGCCTGAAAAGGGAATGAAGGAGGGATTATGGTACAGCCTTCCCCCTGGGGGATGATTTATCATTTTCCCTCTTTCTTTGTCTATTTCTTTCCAATGAGTGTGTGCACCCTAAGGCAAAAGCCTAAAAATAGATAAATAAATAAATAAATGAATAAGTTTTGTCGAATAACTATAAGCTTTTCTTATTTATATGAATTTAGCAATATTGTTTTATTACAAATGCTATATTTTATAAGATACATAGTTTATTTTGTTTTCATCTTGCTTTTGAGAATAATCAAGAGACATTAAATCTGATCATCAGAAATGTGGAGGAGATTCCTTAGGGAGTCAGTGTGTATCTGTTCCAGGGTGCACAGGTCCAGAGTCGTATGCAACAGCTAGTAATGGGGGCAGCCCTCTCACTGGTTCTCAATATTTTAAAATCACTAATGGAAATTGTACATTTACCCCTGATAAGGCTGTATGGGTAAAGGGATTATTTTCTTTCCTTGGCCTGTGGTTAACTGATTGAAATATGAAAATTGTCATGTATCAGAAGCTGTCATTAGTGTGTGTGTGTGTGTGTGTGTGTGTGTGTGTGTATTCAGTGATAGGAATGGTCAAGTAAATTATTATTGAATAAATGCAAGTGGGGGACCAACTTGAATATTACTAGTTTTTTTTTTTTTTAAACAGCTGAAAACAGCTGGTTCCTGGATTTTATTAATGAGGAAGATTTGACCAAGAGATTAAACTGACTTCTTGCTTTACATATCTGGTTAGCGTCAGATGTGATATTAGGACAATGACCTCTGATTCTTATTCCTTTCATATTTTGACTCTAAACCAAGAATGTGACATCATTTAGAAGGGGGCCAGTATTTTGAATGGGAAGAAAGGAACTAGAGTATTTTTTCTATCAGTACAAGAATCTCTGGCCTCCTAGGAACTAGAGGTGTCTCTCTGCTTTCTGCTCCAGGGCAGTCCCTCACTCACGAGCCTACGAAGCTGTGAAGGGCGAGGTTAAGTAAGAACCAATGGGGCCTGGGAGCTACTGGGCCAGTGCTTCGGTAGCGCGTTTTTTTAGTCTGGAATTCTGGGAGATAGTCTTGACACTGGCATTGCTTCTAGTTGAACTGAACCCCTCACAATGGTAGGTAGTGACAACCTCGATAGCACACTTCTGGTATAAATCAACTTGTATAGTATGGTGGACATAAAAGCACCACCAATGCTGTGTTTGTTTACATGAGCCGTGACAAATGTATACAGTCTGATAAGCACCATCATAATCCAAGATGGTGGAAATGATCGCCACCCCCACATTTCCCCGTGTACCTTCAAAGTCAATGGCCTTTACCCATCTTCTGCACTGGCTGATGTCCTTTCTTCCCTACTGATTACCTTTCCTAGAATTTTGTATCAATGGAATCAGACGATGCAATGTCTTCGTTACTGGTTCCTTTCACTTGGCGTAACACTTCAGAGAATCGTCTATGTTCTTGCGAGTAACAGTAGTTATTTTGTTTAAACTGCTGAGTAGCACCACACTGCATGCGTGTATCGGTGTTTGCTTATTCCTGTGTGGATGCTTAAACCATGTGATATGTCTGTACAGCTTTCTATTTCTATGAACCTTCATGTACATGAAGGAACGTGTGTTCATTTCTCTTGGGTAAATGTCTAGAGGTGGTATTGGTAGATCATTCGATATATATATATGTTTAATTTTGCAAGAAATTGCCAAATAGTTTCTAAAGTGACCACGATGCTGTTTTCTACTAGCAGATAATACCTAGGGTTGGAAAGCAGGGGTTGTCCTACATACGGTCAGTTCCTAAGACTGCGTAGTTGGGTCATCTATCCTGACAACTTGGTTTCTGCTGGGCAAAGGTCACTGTCTTGGTGAGGCACACACTCACCAGTGTCACATCAAAGTTTCCATTAGGCTGCAAGTTTCATCAGTTTCTAGGGCTCTTTGGATATCTTATGAGCAGATATTAGTGTGTGTGAAGAGAAGTCACCACTGAAGAGGGCAATTGAGGCTGGCCAGCAGGTGGCAGCAGCAGTTCTTCAGCACGATGAGAGGAGAGATGCATGTGTACGGAACCCAGGTGAGGTTGGGTGGCTCTGGGTACCAACAGGCCTCCTTGTAACCCAACGAACACTTCAGAAATATTGGTCTGAAAAGGGTACGATAGCCGGGGATCAGACCCTCAGAGATGAAGATTGGGTCATACCAGATAAGCCCTCACCACCTGCCAAGGTGAGAGCCAAAGATGAGGAGACGTTAAAATGAACTCTAAAGGTAGTAAGTATGACCCTGAGACTACTATTTCAAACAGGGCTGAAGTTAGTTTCATTTCCTCAAGATAGCTCTTGCATGTCTAATTCCATTTTGACATACGCTTTTTAGAGGACCCGAACTAACACAATCCAATATAAAACCAAGCAGTTATCCTAGATTTTGAACTGGACACCTTACCAAATGGCCAAAGAATCATGCGAGAAATGGCCATACATTATTAGCCATCTGGAAATGCAAATGACAATTATGATCGGAGCTGCTCCTTCCTGTCTGTGGGTTTTGCATCCATGGATTACACCAATCCCGGCTGCAGCCATGCTGAGTCAATTGTTATGAGATAAGGAAAGAGAGACACTGAAGAAGCTTATCTATGTTCATTTTCACTCATATCTGAGGCTGACATTACCTTTTGAGTAATATAGAAATGATTTAAAGAATATAGTAGGATGTCTATAGGTGATGTGCAAAGAGTTGGCAACCTTATATACAGGCTTTGAGCACCCACGGATTTCTGTGTGTGTGGGTGTTGTCAGAGGAGAGGGGTTATGTCGTGGAACCAATCCCCTGCAGATATTAAAAACAACTGAATATGTCATCTAATCCTCACTAGAAGAGTGGAAATTAGAAGCACTGACAACACTAAATGCTGGTGAAGATAATTTGCAAGAACTAGCTCTTAGATTGCTGGTGATTGTGCAAAAGACTACTGCCACCGTGGAAATGAATTCAGAAATTTCTTACAGTTATTTATGTACTTATCTACGCTTTGAGGTAGATTTGCACTCTAGGTATGTACCCAATAGAAATGAAAGTTTATGTCTAAAAAAACCTTGCTACAAAGGTATTCGTGGAAGCTTCATCAATAATAGCAAAGATTTGGGGGCTGGGACCAGTAGATGGAATAATAGTTATGTCGCTGGGCTCCCATATAGTCAACCACGGTTCAAGACCTGGACCTGGAAGCTTAAAACTCACACCAGGCACATGTATGTGCATGCTCAAGATCCCAAGAGGACAATGGAAGAAAAGGGATTGTGGCGTGTTGAGGGGGTGGTGATTTCTTGCTTTCTGTTTTTCTGTCTCTCTGGTGAGCACATTCATAGTATAGTAAAAATCTCTCTATAAAAATAAATACATAAATAAATCTCAGGGCCAGTAGATGGCATAGTGGTATATTCACTGGACTCTCACATAGCTGATGACAGTTTGAGTTCTGGATCCAGTGACTGAAACTGACGCTGGGTATGTGTGCATGCATGCCCAAGATCCTGGGAGAAGAAGGGATTGCAAATGCATGGCCATCCCCATGGTGGGGGGTGTGATTTCTCACTTTCTCTCTTATGTGTGCATGCATGCCCAAGATCCTGGGAGAAGAAGGGATTGCAAATGCATGGCCATCCCCATGGTGGGGGGTGTGATTTCTCACTTTCTCTCTCATTGTCTCTGTCTCTCTCTGGTGAGTGCATAGGCAAAATCCTCTTTAAAAAAAAAAAGTAGAAAAAAATCTGGCAGCAGCCCAAATTTCCATCATAAGAAGAATGGACAAAAAAAGAAAAAAAAAAGCTGTAATTTCATACAATGAAATACTACTCATCAATAAAATGTAATGAAATGTCAAATCACAGAACAAGATAGTTCTATCTCAAAACCACTGAAGCAGATACAAAAGAATACTTACCGTGTGATTCCCTTTTATGCACAGTTCTGAAAATGCAGATTTATCCATAGCAGTGGAAACCACACTGGTTGTCTAGAGTGGGTTAGGTTAGTGACAGCACACAGGACCTGAAAAGGGGCGGGGGACACTTTTGTAGGTGAAGAAAACATTCTTTACCTTGATTGTGGCAGTGGTTTCCTGGTAGATCAATTGTTAAAACTCATTGAACCATCAATGAAAGGAATTCAATTTATTGTACATCAATTATATCTCAATAAAGTTGCTAAAAATATTTCAACACATGTAGATACATTAAATACATGAAAAATAAATAAAGGTGGGACCAGCAGTTAGCATAATGGCTATGTCGCTGGACTCCCATGTAGTTGACTGCAGTTCGAGTCTTGGACTGGGTGCCTTAAAACTCATGCCGAGTGCATGTGCGTGCGTGCCCAAGATCCTGAGAGGAGATTGGAGGAGAAGGGATTGCAGGGTGGCCATCCTCCCTGGGTGGTGATTTCTCACTTTCTGTCTCTCTGTCTCTGTCTGTCTGGCGAGCGCATGCGCCCTATGGCAAAAACCTCTCCAAAAAAAAAAAAAAAGTCAATTTGATGGCAATCAATACCCTTGTTCTGAAGTTATCTATTTTTTTTTTCTTTTTTTTTTTTTTTCTTTTGAGAGGTTTATACTATAGGGCGCGTGCGCTCACCAGACAGACAGAGAGAGACATAGAGACAGAAAGCGAGAAATCACCCCCCAGGGGGGATGGTCATGCCGCAATCCCTTTTCCTCCATTCTCCTCTCAGGCTCTTGGGCATGCACGCACACATGTCCGGCGTGTTCTAAGCCACCGGGTCCGGGGCGCAAACTGTGGTCGACTACGTGGGAGTCCAGCGACATAGCCATTACGCTAACTGCTGGTTCCCCTGAAGTTATCTATTAACACACAAAAATCAACTCAGAGATAAAGATATATAAAAATTTTCAAGTATCAAGAAACATGCAATACAGGGAAAAAAACTTCCTAATATGTCTCATTTCAGTATGTTCCCATAGCATGAGACTGTGGCTGCATTTTTAAAACTACACAGGGTTTGGGGCATGTTGTATTTGATTAGAATCACGATTTCAAACATTTGTCACATTTCTAATTTTCTTCTGCCATGTGATTCTATATAAATGTATTTTCTTGCATATGTGCTTGAATTTATTATGAGTAAACAAACTTGAAAAATTACATCACTAGTAAATTATTGAAAGTGCTGAGAACAAAGTTATTCTATATTCAGTAACTTTTTAAAAAGCATCATTACAACTTGTCTAAAAGACATTCTTGTAGATAGTTCTGATTATTATGCTCATAAGTAATGATTCTATCATTTAACGTGAAATACTATTAAAATTTTAAATGGAATATTAAAGCAGTATGTCATCTACTATGTTTCTATAATTCTTAATAAACGCTACAGTATTAAAATGCAATTATACGTGTACTTTGTATCTAGAACAGCATTATATCCAATATTTCAATAACACGGTGTTTGCTTTATAATATTATGATCTTATGGATAGTTTATAATGCTTTCTGAAATAATAAGAATCTAGTTACAGAATAGCAGTTTTATAATTTATACAGCAGGTTTTGACAAATATTACTATTGTTACTATTATTCTCAGAAGTTTTCTTAAGACGACTAAGATTGTTGAAAAAATTATGTTCAAGGCCTGGGCTGAGAGCATGGTCTTCTTCTTCCCCACCAAAGTTTTACTCTTTCTGTCATGTCTTTAATTAGATACATACATGTGCAGTTCTGTATCTGTGGAGGGTGATTTGTCATAAGGAATTTTATACCAATTCTTTGGTATAAAAGGGAGATGGAGTGAAAATCCTGGAAGCTTTTCAGATAGATTTGTTTCATATTCCGTGATTGACTGAAGATGTGGAAACAGCATCGCAGTGTCCCTCCACCCAATCGAATACCTGCCAAGACTTTTCTCCTTAACTTTACTTGTTTAGTTATTTCTTCTTTGAGCCAGAGAGACAGAGAAGAAGAGGGGAGAAGAGTGATAGCACCCCAACAGGGACTTGATGCCGGGATCCACCTGCACCCTCAGCCCACTTCAGCCATGGGCAAGGACGTGGCCGGTGTACTCAGGGAAGTCTCCAGACTGGAATCAGGAGCATTGGACGTGAGATTGCCTCTCGGGGTGTCGTGTTTTCTGCTGCCCCTCCTCCTGGTGCCCCCCCCCATTGAGAGATTAATTCTGTGGGTCCATGCTACCATTGTGCTTTGAACCTTCAGTGCTTTCTAATTGGACATTCAGGAATGAGTAGAGTGAAAAAAAGAGAGACATGAGTCAGCACCATGCCTTAGATAAGTTTGAATTTGATGGGGTGGTTAGGCGGACTTTTAATGCTAGAAGAGAGTGTATGAACAGTAGTGAGAAATGGCCCCTAAAACAAATTGGCACTGGAGGACAAGAAGGCATCTGGCCTCTTTGGTGTCTCCGAGAATTTAGGGGCAGGTGGAGCTCAAGGAGAGTGGGGCAGAGGATGTGTGTGTGTGAGGGCAGGCAGATTAATGGGAAGTAGAGGGGATTATCTTCCAGTGAAACTTCCCATTTCAGGGCCAACATGTGGCATGGAGGCTAAGGTAGTTGGACCCTACCTAGCTGACTGCTCAGTTCAAATCTCGGACGCAATGGCTTGTAAAACACTTCACTTGTGTCCATGTGTGTGCCCAAAAAATCCCAAGAGGAGACTGGAGGAGGAGAAGGGATTGCAGTGTGGCCATCCCTGCTGCGGGGCAATTTCTCACTTTCCCTTTCTCTCTGTCTCTTTCTGGCGAGTTCATGCTCCCATAGGAAAACACACACACACACACACACACACACACACACACACACACTAAACCTTCTCATTTTAATATGCCATTTCAGTGAAAACGAAGCCATCAGCTGCCTGAGTTTGGAGAAAACCTTTCACCTCTCAGAGGGTAGAGGGAGTTTATCAAGGACGTTCAGGAGAGAGGCCTGCTATGCTCAGTGGTACTCTAAGAGCCTCAATAAGAAAATGAATGATACACTGCTTGGTAAACTAAACATAGCGAAATAGTACTTCATTCACCATGTTTTACAATTCCTAAAATAAACGAAAACAAACGATGAAGTGTTAAAATGCAGTTATAAACTGACATGCAATCCTTCACGGGGTTTTTGGTGAATTAGAGCTCTATGTTTTAACCAGTAGATTGGGTCAGTTAGGAAAACATTAATCACAACAGGAAGCTAGGCTTTTCTTGATTTAATTTTTTAAATGCATAAAAGGAGGTAGATAAAGTTTCCTGTTCACATTTCTAAGTGGCACAGAGTACAAAGGAAACTTAGAATTTTTATTTTCCAGCCCCTTGACTCAGTAACATTGATGAGGCAAAAACAATCCTATCTGGTAAAACTAGTTTAAACATGGCAATACATCAATCTAAAGGCAGCTTATGCATTCTTTTCTGGTTTTTATTTTGGACAAATGCATCTATTGACATATTAACAGTTCTGAGTAACAAGAAACTAGCTTGTATGTCCTATTCCATTAATTTTACAAAATTTTAGTGATTCCAAAGCCCAGATATTTATTTTATTTTATTTTATGAAAGAGAAAGTATGTCAGGCAGAGAGACAGTCACCCCATCTGAGTCCTCGCAGCCCCGTCCAGCCAACCTTGGTCAACCCAGGCCACAGGTATAAGCCTGCGTGCTTGTGGGCTTCTGGAAATCCCAGTATGTGAACCCAGGACCTTTCCCACATGAGCCCAGCTGTGTTACCACTGTCCTACTGCCTGGCTCCCAAAGGTCAAATGCTTAAGTGAGGCTTTAAATGAAGAGAGAAAATATTGGCACATGCTAGATCTTTCAAAATGATTTTGTCTTAACTCACTTGTTTCGATGATACTTTTTCTGACCTTTTATCACAAATTCAGCTCCCTCACTGTAATTCTACCATGAGTTATTTAACAAACCAGTCTATGAGGCAGAAAACCCAAATCTTCCACACAGTTTTTTTTTTTTTTTTTTTTTTTTTTTAATAAAAACTGCTTCTAATGTTTTCTAACTACTCTAGGTCCAATTATAGTACTGTCTGTGTCAAGAAGTCTGCTTCTCGATCAATAATCAGTTCTACAGATTAGTCTTTTCATGATGGGTAAACACACGCACATGTGCACGTGTGCACACACACACACGCATATACACACACACACACAATCAACACCATATCTGTCTCTGAGAAATCTATCTACTCTCATACCTTGAATGTAATCTTTTTATATTTTATAAACACAGGTCCATGGCGTTGAGGTACCAATGTAAATGGAGTAAATCGAGTGGCTTGGGTAAATTGAGTCCCTCGTAGTCCTCTCTAACTGCCGCTATGTCGATCAGTATGAGCACTCGACCGAGCATGGGCCGGTCATCATCCCTCCTCTCAGATGGTGAGGCTGACTTGAGGAGCACCAGAGCTGCCACCATGCTGACCTCGTAGGTCACAGCGTTCCAGATTACTACTGCCTTCTCCAAGTTTGTCTGTATTTTCATTCTTTTTAATAATTAAAATATTATTTTAAACACCAGAAAAAGAAAACTAGTTAAAAATTGGAAGCAAAAAGAACTCTCAGTGTGGTTGGATGCGGTTCAATGGTGACACAAAGCCTTGTGACGCTGACTCACATGACAGTCTGCTGTGTTTGTGTTCAGGGACATCCCTGAGTGTATAGGGCATGCATGCGCCCTGCTCTGGGCTGGCTGGGATGCTGCACCACGGCATCGAGAGCACGTTAGGGGTCTTGTCTCTCTCTCTCCATCTTTCTCACTCATGGAAGAAATACATAAATATAAATTGTAAATATTATGTACACACACACACACACACACACACACCTGTAAAACTCTCACAACATGTGAAAAGATTAGAAGAGTATTTGGAAAGAATAATAAAGCTGCATGGGCTCACTTTCTTGTGAAGCAGACCCCTATTAGTTTTGCAGTCTCTCTGGAATGAGAATGTCATTTTAATTTTACTAATAGAGTAAATGTCATTTGCTCTACATTTAAGCTTGAGTAAATTCCTTAGTCTGCCTGTACCTCTATTTATTCATCTGTAAAATGGAGATTATTGTAACATCTGCCTCTCACAGGGTTGCTTTGAGGATTAAAATAAAATGCATGGGGACTAGCAGATAGCATAATGGTTACATCGCTGGACTCCCACATAGTTGATTGCGGTTAGAGTCCCAGACCTGGCAGCTTAAAACTTATGCTGGGCAGGTGTGCATGAGTGCCTAGACTCTCAAGAGGAGAATGGAGGAGAAGAAAGTGCGGCATGGCCACATCCCCTGGTGGGTGATTTCTCTCTTTCTGTCTCTCTGTCTCTCTCTGTCTCTCCAGTGAGCACACGCACCCTGTAGCAAAAAAAAAAAAAAAAAAACAAACAAACAAACAATTTATTCATTTAAACAATGGGGGAGCTCTCTTAAAAATGAATAAATAAATAAAATGTACCTACAGAGCTCATACCTCATACATCATGCAGGGACGATAATCCCTCAACAGAAGCTAGCTGTTGTTACCAGAATAGTGGAAGTTTCTTCTATACCTTTATGTAATAGCTCACTGAGAAGGCGCTCTATTTCCTCTGTAGACCATACTGACCAATGTTCAATTCTCCCTTACAATTTTGTTTAGTAGATTACTCTCTGGGTACCAGTACATGTCTGCTCTCACTGAATCTTTTCTTCCCAGAGCTAGTTTTGCTTGTTCTCAAATATTTTTCTTCTAAATGTATTTTTTGGTATAATTTCTAATGTAATAATACAGAAATAATTGAAATATGACTATGAAAAAACAACTAATCCTTACAAAAATCACTGCAAGTTCAAATTATGTAAAATGAGCATAACACTTTGATGGAATCGCAGCAATCTAGAAGGTTTTGCACTTAAAGTACTGCTACAGTTTCAGTTCTTCTGCACCAACACTAGAGATTATCGATTATGATTTTGCTGGTGTATGCAGAAAAGATAACTTAGACAATTCAAGATTTAAAGTTTTTTATTCTTTTTAAAAAAATAATTACTTATTTTATTTATTTATTCATTTAATAGCTTGACCAGAGAGACAGAGGGTGACAGTGTGAGAGAGGGGAAGTGAGGAAGTAAGCTACCAGATTCAGGATTTGAACCCTGGTAGGCCATGGGGGAGTGTCCAGCGCCTTACCCACCACACCACCTGCTGGTCCCCAAGCCTTTTATTCTTCATGGGGAAATATTATATAAGTTCAAAATTGCATATTTGTGGTTAAACTAACTGTTTAGGTTACATATTTCTGAATGTTTATTAAGACTTTTTGCTTAACAATTTTCCAATTAACCCAACGGTTATGGGTCCTGATGATATCAGATAAACAAGCGTCTAGGAAACGTGTCTCTAGGAATCATATCCCTTTACCGTGGGTGCACGCTTTATCTCCTGCAGTCACCTCAGATTCATCAGTCTGCTATAAGATATGATTAATTTTACAAGTAGTGAAAATAGACGATTATTTAATGACCTCCTTTGTTTAATAGATCACAGTCAAGCACAACACAATTGCTTTTGGGAAATAAAAAAATAAAATGACCCTTGATGAAAATGTGGAAATCATTATTTTTTTTTATCTGCAGATTCTACTTAAAGATTTCTTAGATACTCTGGAGTCAGCCTGCCTCATTATGTTATTTTATTGACAAAGATTCTCTTGACCAAACTCTAGTTGGACCTCTCTGTACACTTTACTCAACTATGCCTGAATCTTGGACCATTGTGGTTTTTTTCTTGTAAAGTACAGTTTTAGCAAGAATCTTACTAAGTCCATTTATGTGAATCCCTTAATCACTGTCAATACCTGATCAAACTCCTCATCACTCAATCTTCCCCGCTTGTATCCGCTCCCTCTTGGCTGGCCTTTAACAAGAATTCTATTGAGTCATTTTTGCAAGAATCTGCCTTATGGCGCCTCTCCCTCCACCGACCCCTCTACTCTATTGCTGATTATAAATTCCCACTTGCTTTTTCATATTCAGTGTTGAGTCCGATCTCTTTTTCCTATTGCAGCCCTTCTACCCCATCGCAGGAATCTCTCATGAATAAACTAGCCCTCGCTTCTTTAACGAGTGTCATGAATCGTTTTTTGTTTGACTTTATTCCTACTATTGACTCAGTCTTTACTTTTTTTGAAGCTTCACTTAAAATTACAGTTATTCTAAGGCGACCCACACAGTGTAGCAGTTATCCATTGTACCCAGGGAGCGAGCTGGATCTCACATGGCTGCTCAAGATTCAAATCCCCAGCATTGAAAAATGTGCCAGGTGTAAGTGTGTGCATGTACAAAATCCTTATGGGACAAAGAATTGGAGGGAAAATGATTGTGGCATGACTACACCCATTTTTGGAGTTGTTCTCTCTCTTCCTCTCTCCCTCCTTCTCTCTCTCTGTCTCTCTGCGAGTGTGTGTGTGTGTGTGTGTGTGTGTGTGTGGTGAGTGAATGTACCCTCTGGCAATTGAAGAAATACAGTTGTTCAAATTTGGCAATCAACCTTCATCCTTGGCAGATGTTTACATCTGTACTAACCTTATAACTCACATATATCCATTAATCCCGAGATTTAACAGCTGTCTGAAGTCTCTGTTCTCTACCACTGGTTTCTGTCGGTAAGTTCTAGAAATTTTCCGTATACCTGTGAAGTCCATTAAAAATGGAGATTCACCAGTACTTAACAGAAATTGTCTGAATCAGACCTCTAAGCTGCTTTTCAATTTGATTAAGATATGTACCAACTACTAAGCAATAATGTACTAATTTATATAATAATAATTCCAAATAAAAAACATTATGTCCTGGAAAAACATAAATGAAGGTTTCCACCCTAACTCAAACCACAGTTAGTCATGTGAGAGTCCAGTGTCTTAACCACCATGCTATCTGCTGGCTCCACAGTGTTATTTGTTATTTATAAATGTCTTTTTTTTCTTTGTTTGGTCATAATTGGGAGGAGAAGAGAGTAAGAGGGATCACGTTGCATGTGTAACGTGTCTTTATGTGCTGCAGAGCAAAGAAATGCTGGGTGCCATTTGGTTTGAAAGATCACTGAAATCCCTCATCTCGATGTAATAAAGACTCATGACTACATTTTTATGGTAATTTTCTTTTTTTTCTTTCTTTTTTTGGAGAGGTTTTTGCTATAGGACGCGTGCACTCTCCAGAAAGAGAGAGAGAGACAGAGAGACAGAAAGCAAGAAATCACCCCCCAGGGGAATGGCCACACTGCAATCCCTTCTCCTCCATTCTCCTCTTGGGATCTTGGGCACTCACACACACACGCCTGGCATGAGTTTAAGCCACCAGGTCCAGGACTTGAACCGCAGTCGACTACATGAGAGTTCAGCGACATAGCCATTATACTAACTGCCAGTCCCTTTTTATGGTAATTTTAAAAGATAAGCTACTATCCTTTATGCTGTTAATGCCATTGGGTTGCCTTCTTTATTAGAAAGCTTCAGAAAAGTAAACATTAATGTAGAAACCCATTTATATAGATTCTGAGATCTCTGTCTAGTCCTTTGAAAACTTATTTGCAATAAGCAATTTACAGGGGCTTGTTCTACATTTAGATGACAACAATACATCTTGAATAATTGAGAGCCTGAATTCCCATTGAATTAATTAACTGGGTTTAAAGAACTGCTCTAGAGGAACAAAAGATCTACTGATTAACCAGAAAACAATTAATGAAATAGCGATAGGAAGTCCTCAGCAATCAATAATGACTTTGAATGTAAATGGATTACATTCTCTCATCAAAAGATATTGAATGGGAAAAAAAAGATACTGAATGGCTAAATGGATAACAAAACAAGACCTGCCCATAAGCTTCTTAACAGAGACTTCCTTAATCTCTAAGGTCATACATAGACCGAAACTGCAAGCATGGGAAAAGATATCCCTGTACACATGCAACTACACTCACGTTAGACAAAACAAAGCTAACAACTGCCAAAAGAGATGAATAAGGTCAGTGTATATTGATAAAAAGTCAATTCTTGAAACTAGCGGATGGTGTAATGGTTATATCACTGGACTCCCATGGTGTTGACCATGGTTCAAGTTCCAGACCCAGTGACTCAAAATTCATGCCCAGCACATGTGTATGTGTGCTCAAGATACCAAGAGGGGAATAGAGGAGAAGAGATCGTGGAGCGGCCATCCCCTATGAGAGGAGGGTGATTTCTTGCTTTCTATATCTCTATCTCTCTGTCTCTGGCGAGTGCATACACCTTATAATAAAAATCTCTCTTAAAATAAAGGTTGATTCTTAAGAAGTTATAGTAATTGTAAATATATATGTACCTAATATTGAGGTACCTAAATATAGAAAACAAATAATAAATCTGAAAAGAAAGGTAGACTGCAATACTAAACAGTAGTAGGAGTCTTTAATACCCTGATATCAACAGTGGACAGGTTAGACAGAATCAACAAGGAAACACTGGGCATGAATTATACTTAAATCAAATAGATACAACATATATTTACAAGCATTCTGTATAAAAGCAGCAGAATATACATCTTCTCAAGAACACACAGGATATACACCAAGATAAATAAATAAATATATATATATATATAATCAAGACACAAAACAAACGTTAACAAACTTAGAAAGGTTGAAATTCTATACATTTTTTTATGATTACAATGACATAAAATTAGAATCAATAAAGGAGAAATACTGAAAAACACTCAAATATGTGAAAATTAGCAAACATATTTCCAATCAACCAATAGATCAATGAAGAAATTAAAAGGGAAATGAAGAAGTATCTTAAAAATTAACAAAAGCAGAAACACAACACACTATGGGATTTAGTAAAAGCAGTACTGATGGGAAGTTTCTGCAATAAATGCTTGCCTGCATGAAAAAAGAAGAAAGATAGTAAGTAAACAACCTTACTTTAAAATTCAAAGAAGAAGAAAAAGAA
The DNA here is from genome assembly GCF_000334495.1 of Tupaia belangeri chinensis. Classification (NCBI taxonomy): domain Eukaryota; kingdom Metazoa; phylum Chordata; class Mammalia; order Scandentia; family Tupaiidae; genus Tupaia; species Tupaia belangeri. The sequence goes on from NW_006204918.1 coordinate 507,639, forward strand.
CAACAAAGGAAGCCTAAACTTAGCAGGAAGAAGGAAAAAAATAAAAATCAGAGCAGAAATAAGCAACATTGAGACTAAAAGACAAAAAGAAGTTATTAATAAAACTAAAAGACTCTTTTGAAGAGGTAAACAAAATCAACAAACTTTTAGTAAGTCTGATAAAGAATAAAAGATAAGAGACTCAAACCAGAAATAAAAAAGGAGACATTATTCCTGATACCACAGAAATACAAAGGATTATACGAGACTGCTGTGAGCAACTGTATAACAACAAATGAGATCTCCTAGGAAAAAAGATGAATTCTTAGTAATATGTAACCTATCAAGGCTGAATCAGGAAGAAATAGAAAACCCGAACAGATCAATGAGTAAGGAGAATGGATCAGTAATTAATCTTGTCCTTTTTCTTAAAAAATGCCCAGACAAATAGACAACCTAAAATCATGCCTCAGGGAATTGAAAAATCAACAATAAAAAAAAAATGCCAGGAGAAAAGAAATAATAAAGATTTGAGTAAAAATAAGTGAAATAGAAAATATAGGAAAAAAAATAAATGAAAGCAAAAGCTGGTTCTTTAAAAAGATGAACAAGATTGACAGACCATCAGGTAGACTAATTAAGAAGATGAAAGACAGAAACCAGATAAATCAAATATGTAATGAAACAGGCAATATTACAACAAACACAATAGAAATACAAAACATCATAGAAGATACTATGAGTGACTATATGCCAACAAATGAGACAACATGGAGGATGTGGACAAATTCCTGGATGAATATAATCTACCAATATTGAATCGGGGGGGGGGGCATAGAAAGCCTGAATAGACCCATAAAAGCCATGAGATTGAATCAGTGATAAATAATCTCTAGATAAAGAAAAGCTTGGGTCCTGATGGCTTCACTTCTGAATTCTATAAAACTTTTAAAGAATAGTTAACTCCTATTCTACTCAAATTGTATATAAAGATTAAAATGAAAGGAAACCTCCCAAATTCATTTTGTGAAGCCCTCGTCATCCTCATTCTGAAAACGGATAAGGACATGACAAAAAAGGAATAAGGAAAACTACAGACCAGTATTTCTGATGAATATAGATGCAAAGATGCTCAACAAGATACTTGAAAATCATATCAAATAACATATAAAAGATTTATCACAACCAGGTAGGCTTTATTCCAGGAATGCAAGAGTGGTTCAACATATGCAAGACCATAAACATAATACACTAGATTAACAGAAAAAAAAGATCATTTCAATCAATGCAGAGAAAGCACTTGATATAATACAACATCCCTTCATGATTAAGACTCTTAGCGAAATTGGCATTGAAGGGTCATTTCTCAACAGAATAACAGTTATATATGTAAAACCTATAACATTATACTGAATGGGGAAAAACTTATAGCTTTTCCACTAACAACTGGTACAAGACAAGGCTGCCCACTTTCTCCACTCCTTTTCAATATAGTACTGGAAGTTTTAGGTAATGCAACTGGAAAAGGGAATAATATAAAGGCATTCAAATAACAAAAGAAGAGTTGAAAACATCTTTATTTGACAGGGTATACATAGAAGACCCAAAGGTATCCATGAAAAAACTTTTTGAAATAATAAATGAATACAGTCAAGTGGCAGAATACAAACCAACACTCAAAAATATATAGCATTTCTATATATAAACAGCTGACAGAGGTAGAACTGAAGAAAGGATTTCCTTTTACCATAGCCACTAAATGTATAAGATGTCTCAGGATAAAACTAACCAAGGAAATCAAAGACCTTCACAAGGAACTCTGGGAGACATTGCGGTAGGCAAAGATTTCTTGAATAAAACCCCAAAGCACAGGCAATAATCCCCAAAATAGACAAGTGGGATTACATCAGATTAAGAAGTTTCTGGGGACCAGCAGTTAGTGTAATGGCTATGTCGCTGGACTCCCATGTAGTCGACCGCGGTTCGCATCCTGAACCCGGTGGCTTAAACTCACGCCAGGCACGTGTGCGTGCGTGCCCAAGATCCCAGAGGAGAATGGAGGAGAAGGGATTGCAGCGTGACCATCCCCCCTGAGGGGGTGATTTCTCGCTTTCTATCTCTCTGTCTCTCTCTGTCTGGCTGGCGAGCGCACGCGCCCTATAGCAAAAACCTCTCCAAAAAAGAAAAAAAATGATTATTTACCAGCTGGTGGCATGGTGGTTAAGGCGTTGGACACTCCCATATGGCTGACCACAGTTCGAGTCCTGGACCTAGTAGTTTGGTTTCCCACTTTCCCTCTCTCTCTATCTCTAGTCAAATTAAAATGAATAAATAAAATTAAATAATTCTTTAAAAAAAAAGAAAGTAATTTGGGATCTTTAATGGGAACCAGCAGTTAGTGTAATGGCTATGTCGCTGGACTCCCACGTAGTTGACCGCGGTTCGTGTCCCAGACCAGGTGGCTTAAAACTCACGCCGGGCGCGTGTGCGTGCGTGCCCAAGATCCCGAGAGGAGAATGGAGGAGAAGGGATTGCGGCGTGACCATCCCCCTCAGAATGGGAGAATATTTTTGTAAACTATGCCTCAGATAAGGGACCAATAACCAGAATACACAGGGAACTCAAGTGGCTTCCTTTAATTAACCCAATTAAAAAATGGGAAAATGAGCTGAGCAAAAAACTCTCTAAGAAAGACATATGAACAGCCAAAAAAGATATGAGGAAATGCTCATCATCTCTCATCATAAGGGAGATGTAGATCAAAACCACATGAGATACCATCTAAACCCTGTCAGAATGGGGGAAGATTAAAAATACAAAAAATAAGTGTTGGTGGGGTTGTGGAGAAAGGAGAACATTATTGGTAGGAATGTTAATTGGTCCGGCCACTGTGGAAAACAATATGGAAGTTCCTCAAAGACCTACAGATAGAACTACCATATGATCCAGCAATTCCACTCCTGGATATCTACCCCAAGGAGAGGTGGATGCTCAGTCAGAAAAGCGCTTTCACATCAATGTTTATGGTGGCATTATTCACACTTGCTAAGATATAAAACTGACCCAAATGTCCACGAACAGATGAATAGATTGAAAAAAGTATGGCACATACAGTCCATGGGATACTATTCAGTCCTTAAAAACAACAATGCCTTGGCATCTGATAGAAAGTGGTCAGATATAGAAGATTCATTGCTGAGTAAAGCAAGCCAGGCGATGAAAGAGAGACATTGTATGTCTCCACTTAATGTAAATTGACAGACCACATTCTGTGGTACAAGTTCAAAGACTAGAGGACATAAAAGCAGTGAAAATAGTTATAGACACTGGAGACAGAGTGGAAGGCAGGTGGGAGAGGGGAAGAGTATAAGGAAGGAAATCAGGGAGAAAAATAGGAGGCAGGACATTTGTGGGACACGGAGATGATGTATCACCTATTGATGATAATGTTTATAGCGTTCTCAACTGGTCTGGTCCGAGGTGTATTTCATGTTGAGTAAATTTGCTCTATAAGCCAAATGATGTATAGCGATCAAATGTTTAAAAACAATAACAACAATAATTATAATAAATGGAACTTAAAAAGGCCCAGGACTGCTAAATTCTGTCAAATGTTGAAAGAGAATCTAATACAAATTCTCAAACTATTCCAAAACAATTGAACAAGAGGAAAATTTCCACTCCTTTTTATTTTATGAGGTCAGCATTTCCCTGATTTGTGATAAGAAAAGCAGAGAAAGACACTATCAGAAAAGAAAACTATAAGCCAAATGTTCCTTATAAACAGAAATGTAAAAATCCTCAAAAACTGTGAAAGAATAAAACTTAGCAAACTGATTCAACAGCTCATTAAATAGATCATTTATCATCATTAAGTGGGCTCCATCCCAGGGATGCGACAACGGTTTAACATGCATACATCAATAAATGCGATACATAGAGCAACGAAATGAAAAACAGAAACCACATGATCATTTCAGTAAGTGCAGAAGAAATATTTGACAAATTAAACCTATTTCTATGGTTAAAAACTCTCAGAAAAAGCAAGTATAAAAGGAATGTACCTTGATACAGAAAAGGCTATATATGAAAATCTCACAGTTACACTACACAGATACCATTACACTAAACAGTAAAAAGTGGAAAGCTCTTTCTCTAAGCTCAGAAACAAGATGAGGGTGCCCATTCTATCCACTTCAACTTAACATAGCACTGGTGGACAGGAAGAAGAGAGAATGCGTGAAGAGTAATTTTTCTGTGGTCGTTGTCGCTTAGTTTTTATTTGATAATCATAAACTTCATTTTGCCATTCAGCTCGATTTGGAGGGGAATGAGGAAAACATGGAACCCAAAGGACTGCAGGAAGAGCACGGGTTACAGGGCATCGTGAGCAGACGGGGTGGAGGGTGCTCCCTGAGCTACAGAAGGAAAGGGCGGTTACGAGAAAACACGTCACATTCATTAGCGGTGTCCGCAGTCAGCACGGCTGATCTTCTTGCTAGCCTTGCCATTCTTGGAGCCAATGCGCTCCATGGCTTCCATGATATTCATGCCCTCTTTCACCTTGCCGTGAAAGAGACTACATGCTTGCCATCCAAGCACTCAGTCTTGGCAGTGCAGATGAAAAACAGAATCTTTTTTTGTTGGGACAAAATGCCAGGACCTGTATATTTCAAGATGGAGTTCTCGTCCTCGTATTTCTCCCGACAGATGGACTTGCCACCAGTACCATTGAGGCATGTGAAGTCCCCGCCCTGGCACATAAACCCTGGAATAACTCTCGAAAAGCGGGTGCCCTTACACCCAAACCCTTTCTCTCCAGTGCTCAAAGCACGGAAGTTTTTTTGCTGTCTTTGGAGCTTTGTCTGCATATAGCTCGGAGATGGCCCAAGAGCTTGCCGGAGATGGCCGTGTCACACAGTGGGGCTGACCATAGCCAACGGTGAGCAGTTCCGGCAGTGGCATCTGCCAAGCCTCGGGGGAGGGACCTGGACAGACACGGAATCTAGTCCATTATTATGCTTAGCATGTGCTATGAGAACAAGAGAGGGTCAGAAATTCATGAAAATAAGGTGCAACAGAAGCATGTTATTTATTTTTAAACTTTTAGGACTATTATCTTTTTATATTATCTGCATATATTTAGTATATGTTCTTTTAATATGTTTAATTTACATGTTACAATTTACAGTGTTGTCCATAAATCGTTATTCACAGCTTAGATAATTTCCCTTGATCATTTCCTCGGAGATGTATTTTTCAAAAGTTCTTTGTACTTATTGTCAAACTAGGAACTTGAATCAAATTACATTGGTTTGTGAGACTTCTGTTTCAGTGTTATCGATATTATTCAATGATTCTCTCATCAGTTCTTCCCCAGTACCACACTCAATTATTAGACAACATAATAGTTTTAGATTTGTAAGTCATGTTCCCTTTCATCACTTTGTCTAAAGATTTGTATTTCTTATTTTATTTATTTATTTTTTTTTGGAGAGGTTTTCGCTAGAGGGTGTGTGCGCTCACCAGAAAGACAGAGAGAGACAGAGAGAGAGAAAGCGAGAAATCACCCCCCAGGGGGGATGGCCACTCCGCAATCCCTTCTCCTCCATCCTCCTCTCGGGATCTTGGGCATGCACGCACACGCGCCCGGCATGAGTTTTAAGCCACCGGGTCCGGGACTCGAACAGCGGTCAACTACATGGGAGTCCAGTGACATAGCCATTACGCTAACTGCTGGTCCCAAGATTTGTATTTATTCGTTAACCGTTACATTCTAATCAGGATTTCTCAGTCTTGCACTAGCAACCTTTGGGCCAGATCATTCTTTCTCGTAGGTGCGATTTAGCAGAGGATGTATATCAGAATCTCTGGCCTCTACTCACTAGGTGCCAGTAGCAATTCTCACGGTTGTGACAACCAGAAAGTCACCAGACATTATCTAGTGTCCCTTGGGGTAAAATAGTCTCAGGTTGAACCCTATTATTGTGAAAAATCTGTGGCCTTCTTTCTTCTTTTTACTAAAAAATAAATTCCTGGGGCAGCTCCATGGCTTACTGCCTAAGTGAGTTAGATCCCATGTGGCAGACCACAGTTTAAATCCTGGCTCTAGTGGCTCAAAAAACACACCAGGTTCGTGTGCACGAGTGCCCCAAATCTTGACAAGAGGGAGAAATGAGGCGTAGGGACCGCAGTCTGAATATGCCTTATCAGGGACTGCTTTCTACCTCTTTCTGTTTCTCTCTCTGTTTTTCTATATTTGGCAAGCAGACAAGTATATTTTGTCCTCTGGCAAAAATTAAAAATAAAAAAAGATGGAAAAAAGAAATTCCATTAGCAATTTTAATTGGCATTGAACAATCTTGCAACTATGGAAATGGAAGGAATTCTATAAATATATATATAAAGAAAACGACATCCATTATTCCTCCCAGCCTTACTTTCTTAGAGATTCCTATTTTTCTTCATACCTCCTGAAACGTATGTGTTATCCGCTAATGTTATTTCCATTTTAAACAAGATGGGGAATCGCTTTGGGACACTGGTTATCGGAAAGCAAGGGATTTTGGTAATCATGAACGTGTGCGGTATTTTTCTGAGTGTGTGAGTGTGTGGGTGTCTCGTGAGCAGGTCTATGAGAGCTCAAGGCTGGGAAGTTAGGACGACCTAAGTTAACTAGACCACATCTGAAACGCAGGAGAGCCTCAACAATTTGAAAAAGTCTCTGAAAATAATGGGATCAAAAGTCAGTTACGACCATGTGAAAGGGGTCACTGAGGCTGGATATGGGGAACACTAAGAGGCACCAAGGGTTTCAAGGCATCTGGGTACAATGGAAACTGAACAGTCTTCCTCCGGGCAGCTGCAGAGTTTGGCTCACCCTTCCATGGGCAGGCTCCAGTATGAAGGACATCTTCTGTCAAAGATAAAACCAGGCATTAGTCAAAGTGATAAGAATAGATTTTAATGAGTAATAATTATTAAAATAGAGAAGAGAGACCATTGGAAACTGAACTCAACTTTTTTTTTTTTTTAAGAAGAGAGACCATTTGAAATTGAACCCAACTTTTTTTTTTTTTTTTTTTTGAAAGGTTTCTGCTATAGGGCACGTGCGTTCACCAGAAAGACAAAGAGAAACAGAGAGAAAGAAAGTGAGAAATCACCCCCCAGGGGAGATGGCCATGCCGCAATCCCTTCTTCCCCATCTCCTCTCGGGATCTTGGGCATGCATGCACACACTCCGGGTGTGAGTTTAAGCCACCGGGTCTGGAACTTGAACCGCGGTTGACTACATGGGAATCCAGCGACGTAGCCGTTACATCATCTGCTGGTCCCTGAACTCAACTTTTTAAAAATTAATTTATTTGTATTCACACATAAGTGGCTGGGAATTTTACAGGGAGAATGAAGGAATGGGGAGGTGCGAGTGTGGACTCAGTAAAGCCAAGGATAAGAAAAACTACAAACGATTAGTCAGCACAAATGGGTGCCTGCTAGCTGTCAATTATTCATGCTCGGATTTATCATCCACAGAGACCGGGAGGTACCTTTTTTGGCAGTGTGGAGTTTGCTCAAGTTGGCATTTCAAGAGAGACTAAGGTCCCTTTAAGGACATGACCTTAAGTTTTAGAGACTGTGTTCAAGTCTCCACGGACCGAGGCTGAGGTCTAGTGGAGATGGGGGCTCAGAGGAAGGTTAAGTTTGGTAAAGAAAAGAATCTTTGCTGGCTCCATAAAAATTAACGTAATTAGGGCCAGCAGGTGGTGTGGTTGTGAAAGGCACTGAATTCCCACATGGCCAACTGCAGTTCAAGTCCTGGACCATGTGGCTTGCTTTCTAACTTCCCCCCCTCTCTCTCTGTCTGATCAAACTGGAAAATAATAACAAATAAAGACAAATAAAAGAATTCTTTTTTAAAAATAGAAAAATCATTGGACCTGCAGTTAGCATAATGGCTATGTCACTGGACTCCCACGTAGTCGACTACAGTTCGAGTCCCAGACCCTGTGGCTTAAACTCACGCTGGGCATGTGTGCATGCGTGCCCAAGATCCCGAGAGGCAAATGGAGGAGAAAGGATTGCGGCGTGGCCATCCCCCTGGGGGGTGATTTCTCGCTTTCTGTCTGTCTGTCTCTCTTTCTGGTGAGCACATGTACCTATAGGTGGACATGTGTTTTCATAAAAAAAACTCCCTAAAAAAAAAAAAAAAAAAAAAAAAAAAAGGAAAGAAATTAATGCAATCTATTTTTCTGGTTACTTATCTTTTTACTATAAACTTTTAATTATTGAAAAGATAAACCAGCCACCAGATAAAAAGCAAATTTTGAAAAGCGTAAGCTCAACATGAAACTCTCCTCTCTGTTCCCACTCAAAAATATATTATGCATATTAGATCCCTATATTTCATCTTGATAGCTGCACAAACTGTGGTATTTTTGGTACCGTTTCCTTAGCTACTCCTTCTCTTTGTGTGGTGTGAGTTTGACGTGCATTTAGACTGCCGTCCATACTTAGTGAATGGAGGAGTATTTCTCATTTTGCTCCCAAGCCAAACAGGATACGTTCAACTATAAAATGAATGATCTCAGTATACATTTTGTATCAAAATCATCAGAATTTATCCCATTGCATTATCTAATAGAAACATCAGTAGGTTTTAAAAGTTTTACTCAATATATTTGATACACATGAACAATAAATTTTAGAAAGTGAATGCTATATCTGCATCATCAAATATCATAAACCTTAGAACTCTCCTAAAGTACCCTACTCGATGTGATTTAAGTGAGATCTGGATGAATCCCAAGTAGCAGAAAGAAAAATGTCCTAACCAGGAAATCCAGAGTACTAGATAAGGGGCAAAAACATCCACCCATCTTGGTAGAAATATATATATGTTTTAGCAACAATTTTTCATATTTATATCAGAATGTTCTTGCAGAAGCAGAACTCAGTGCTGGAGTATGGAAAATTGGTCTCAATGCTATAAATTTTTACAGCCAAGAGTTATAGCTAGTTGGTTCGGTAAACTAAAGTCATCTTCTGAAGTGTGAGATTTTTAGTCACATCTTTACTGTATTTACTCAAGTTGCAACCATATATAAAGGAGAGCATGAGTCCATAAAACTTACTTCCTCTGCTCTTGAAGGTGAACAGAACTCTTCAGTAGCAAAAGTAAATTGGTATTGAAGGCAAAGGAAAGCAAAGAATCTCTCTGGGCCCCAGTTCTCTCTCTTTCAAAAGAAGTTTGTTCAGTTTTAGCACTGGTAAACTACAGCATATGTTTTAAAGAGCAGTTTGATTATGATTAAAGAAAGTAATTTCAAGGAAATATGATTAATTTTAAGACATTATTCCTTTAGAGTAGCATAGAGGGGCTGGCTCCATAGTGCGATGCTGAGGTGCAGTGCAGAGGAAGCCGTGTTCCACATGGCTGACTGGGGTTTGAGTCCTAGCCTGAGGGGTCCATCCCAGGTATATGTATGCCCAAGGTTGAAGAATTAGAGGAAAAAGGATTGAGGCATGACTGGGCACCTTTGCGGGGACATTTCTCTCTCTCCCTTTCTGTCTCTGTCTTTTACACGTGTGTGCATGCACCCTCTGGTGTAAAATAATAATACTACCAACAAAAATACCATAAGGACAATTTCTTTTGGTGTGTTTTGCAAGAGATAATGCAATTTTAGTTCTCGTGTTCCTGGACGGTGGGAAACCCAAGATCCAGGAGCCGGCAGATTCCGTGTTTGAGGGGAAGAGGGTCACTGGTTCATGAACAGCCATCTTTTTCCTGCATCCTCACATGGCAAAGAGGTGAGAAAGTGATTCCATCCTGAGGCTCTGCCCTTATGATCTAAATATGTGTCAAAGTCTTCGCCTCTTAATACCATTACCTTGGGATAAAGGTGTCAATGTATGCGTTTCTGGGACGCACACACACATTCCGTTGGTAACAGCATCTACACACCCAAGTTGTGCAAGGTTCTACATAGTCTATGCATTTAAATGATCTGTCGCCAAAATTATGACAAAGTGTATCTTCTTGACTCCACGAGTCTATTTTTCCACGAAAAGCTCTTTATATGTGAGCCAGTGGGGGTGCAGTGGATGGAGAAGCTCATATACTGAGTATTAAACACAGCTTGTGGGAACCAGCAGTTAGCGTAATGGCTATGTCATTGGACTCCCACGTAGTCGACCACGGTTCGCGTCCTGGACCTGGTGGCTTAAAACTCACGCCGGGCATGTGTGCGTGAGTGCCCAAGATCCCGAGAGGAGAATGGAGGAGAAGGGATTGCGGCGTGACCATCCCCCCTTGGGGGTGATTTCTTGCTTTCTATCTCTCTGTCTCTGTCTGTCTGTCTGGCGAGCGCACACGCCCTATAGCGAAAACCTCTCAAAAAAAAAAAAAAAAAAAAAACAGCTTGTCAAATTCTTGATTAGGTACAAATAATTTCTGAGTTCATGACTATGGATGTGGCCATTTTTTTAAAAAAAAGGTATTCCTTTATTAATCTTCTTCTTCCTTCTCCCTTCTCCCTTCTCTTTCTTCTTTTTTTCAAGGACACGGAGAGAAAGAGAAATCAGGGTGAGCAGAAAGAGCAGGAGGGAACTAAGTATTTTTGACAGGGTTTCACCACCCGTGTCCTCCCGCTGCAGCCCCCAGGTGGTCAGGAGCACAGGCAGATGCCATGATACCCCACCTCTTCCCAGCAGGCTGGGAACGGAGCCTGGGCCTCCCATGTGGCCTCCGCATCACACAGCAGTGCTCTCCTGCTTGCACCACTGCAGTTGCGCTTCATCATTAATTGTTTTTTTAGAAAAGTACTGAAGACCTGCAGAATAACTAGAGAGTGAATACAGAGAACTTCTTAAGATCCTGCATGACCTCTGATTTTGTTTGTTTGTTTTGTTTTTGCCCTAGGTTGTGTGCACTGTCCAGAGAGACAGAGAGGGAAAGTGAGAGGTCAACCCCCAGGGGGGCCATGCCACAATTCCTTCTCCTCCATTCTCCTCTCAGGATTTTGGGCACAAACATACCCACACCTTGAGTAATTTTTCAGGTGCTGGGTCAGAGCTGTGGCCGCCATGTGGGAATCCAGCACCGTAACCACCCCACTTGCTCACCCCAGTCTCCGATATTTTAAGTATATAGAAAGGAACATTGTATAAGACGTGGTCTTTTTCTAGCCATGAAAGATACATTTATTTTTCCTATATGTTAGATAACAGATTATTGCTTTCAAGGGGTATCTCTGTTTTCTTCTTCCATATCATACCTAGTTTTCAGCCCAAGTTTGCCTCTAATTGCTGCTATTATGCTGTAAATGAACATCAGTCAGTTAGTGGAGAAGCACATTTTGATAGTTACATTTTGTTAACATACACAAACTTAAAATAAATAAAATAAAATGACATCTTCCTCTCTGCGACCTAGCACTATAGGCAACAAGAAATTTAAGGCAACAGATAATCACAATTTTTATAATCCATAAACATAATGTATAAAGACAAATGTATCTGTCAGTTATGTATGCCTTCCAAACAAATACTACTTTAATCCATACGAAAGTGTATTGTTCTCTGTATCATACAAGATGACTCTTCTATCATTTGTATTGACTTACCTCCATCATCAATGTTGTGTCTTCATCCACATCACCACTGATTAGACGTGGAACGGAGGAAGCAGATTTTATTAGCGCCTTCATTGACTGACTTAGCGAATGTCAGCGAATGCCTGCTGTGTCCTACGGAGGATCCTAGGCTGGAGGGTGAAGAGGGAACAAAACTGACCTGCCTCCTGAACTGAGAGCCTATTGTTTACAGATGTCGGGGCAAGGACTTTGCACATTATCCTGTTCAGTGGCCATGAAAAATCCCATGAGGGATATAATATTCCAACAAAGTTTTATTGAGGAACAAATCTGAGAAGTTTTACTTGACTTGTCATCTGTATAGAAAGTGCCAGAGTTGGTTACCTAATAGCACGTAGATGTCCTGTCCTTCTCAGGATAGTGTTTGTTTCAAAATCGTTAAAGAAAATGAAAGGAATGAAAAGAAACCAACAAAAAAAGAAATGACCAGGTCAAACTATTAGAGATGAAATGAAATCAGTTCTTAAGTATTTTTTTAATAAATTACTAAATTATTGGGTTAGTCAGAAAAGTAATGACCTATTTTTCTGGTTTTCTACATATTTTTTCTGTTTTTCTAGGCAAAAGGGAATCATAACTTTTCTGACAACCCAATAAATATGGATTAACAATAATACAAATAGAGGGCCAGCAGGTGGCGTGGTAGTTGAGGCTCCCACGTGGCTGCTCATGATTTGAGTCCCTGATTTGGTGGCTTGCTTTCTCACTTTAATTCTGTCTCGTTTTCCCTCTCTCTCTCTGTCTCTCTCTGGTGAGCACATACATCCTATATGAAATTTAAAAAGTAACAATAATAATAATAAATAAGACACGAATAGATGTATGACATTTTAAGTGTAAGGTAACAATCTGAGTCTGAATTACAGTGTTTCATGTGATCTTGAATAGTGACTGATAAGGAAGACAGAAAGTAAAAATAAGAAGTTATTCGAATGAATTATTCTTCAAAAGGAAACCAAGTACCTAACCAGAGATATTTTCAAACTATTCACTTTATTATTGCATAATAAAAGCAAATAAGCAAACAATTCTTACAAAACATTGTGCTGACTGAGGAATGTGTTTGGGATTTTTTTTAAACTTTATTTATTCCACGAGAGAGACAGAGACAGCATCCCTAACAAGGTTCCGGTGCCACAGCCCACTCCCAGCAGGCCCCGGATGGAGGGCCCCTGTGAGCACCCAGTGTGGGCGGGCGAGGAGACCTCCAGATGCCCACCTGGTGCTTTTCCGCGTGGGTCCAGCACGGGAGCATGGTGCTGCTGTTGTACTACTGGCTGGCTTGATTTGGAGCTATTTCTATCTGGCCATTTGGTTTCGTGTCTGAGTATACTACTTCACTCTAGGCTTTCTCACCCACGGTCTTCAAGTAATTTATTTACTCCACGAGCTGAGAGAGCGTGAGAGAAGCAGAGAGAGAGCTCTCTGTAAGCCTGTGATCCACCCCCACCCTCAGCCAGCCCAGGATCATGGCATGTTTGTGCTCAGTGCACTCAGGGAGGTCTCTGGATTAGAAACGAGAGTCTTCCAGAAGCTTCCAATGTGGGTGAGCCTCTCAGAGTGTCATATTTTACCTCTATGCCCCCATCTTGCTCCTTCATCTATAGTCTTTTTTTTTTTTTAAGAGAAAGTTTTGCTATAGGGCACATGTGCTTGCTGGAGAGACAGAAAGTGAGAAATCATGCCCTAGGGGCTATGGACACGCTGGAATTCCTTCACCTCTATTCTCCTCTTGGGTATGGGTATCTTGGGTACACACACGTACCTGGCATGTGTTTTAAGCCACCAGGTCTGGGACTCGAACTATGGTCAACTATGTGGGAGTCCAGCCATGTAACCATGTAACCATTATGCCATCAGCTGGTCCCCACATATAGTCTTAAATGCAATATCAATGCTGGAAGTTGATGGTTTCTTAGGATAATTATTGAAATTCTTATGATGGCTTTATTATTATTCATTATAGAAAAACGAAATCAAGACAAATAACATTTAGTCCATGGACTACAAGATGGTTTTGTAGTTAAAAGCCCATCTTCTCAGCACTATCGCAGATCAAACACACAAACTATCAACTGGCCAGTGGTCTCAGCCAAATGATATTGACAAATGAATCATCACAAGAGTATTTAGAAAATCAAAGTAAATGAGTTAATTACATTATTGAGTCAAGATTTTATTTGAGGACTAATTAAAAGGATTTGAAAAAGTAGAGCAAACCTTATTTTTCTATCTTAGATATCTTTTTCATTTTAATCATTTCCTTTTCAATGTCTCACACAGTCATTCCTATGAGGTGAAATAAAATTTTCAATTTACTTTCATTAGAATGTTTTCACTAGTTTTGTTTATTTTTCTATGAGACAGCACTATTACTATGATGGATGTAGCTGGAAGATTTACAAATGCTATTATGAACATAAATGTCTATAATAATCAGCATGAATTATGGATCCCGTAATTACCCTCTGGAATGGGCTAGTGTGCAATTTGACTACACAGAATTTTCCTTAAGTGTTGGTGGACAATTTCATATATAATGTCAAGTCACTGATTTCACAGTAACCGAACTATGGAGGAAATATCTGTTGTCATTTGTGTGTTTTGTACAACGTGCTCTTGATGTTTGATGTATCGTGACGCCCTACAGGGCAGGATTCTGCTCCACAGCTCTCACTGTTCAATTTCCTTTAGCGACTCATTTTGAGATCCCAAATCACTTAAGTCAGAGTGCACGTTGTGTCATTCTCATTCTGATAAGAAACCATCTGACATTTTGAAAAATGACCTCCATGTCATCACGATCAGAATACATAAGGATGTTTTAATGGGGGAATATTCTTTTCTGTTTAATCTGTGTGTGTCTGTGTGTGTATGTTTTCCTTCTCATAAGCTATCAAGTAAGTTGAAATTTTAGCAGATAATACTTAACTCGGTTTCTGCAGTGCATTTATCTTCAGATATTGCTTGGAATAGTACGAACAGGGCAATCAGCCACTCAAAGCTCTTGCCCACTATCGAACACAATATGAATAAAATAGATATCATATTATACATGTGAAAAATGATTTCAAGGGTAAATTCAATTTTATTTTTCTTACAAGCTGGTACTTTAAAGAAGTATAATATTGGCAATGGAATAGTGTATTACAATATAAATTGAGGTATCAAAAATGGTCAAAAGGATAAAAAGTAAATGTGGGAATAAAGAAGATACAGCCCAGCTTCTGGGGTGAAGTGGTTGGCAACCTGAACTGTGATTCAGGAAACCACAGGCTGACAGAGGGTTCGGGTTCCCAGTTTGGCTGACCTGAAGCATGCTGGGTTGCTCTCAAGATTCTGGTGGGCTGGAGGGCATTGCAGTGAGAGCAGAGACTGTTGAGGATGTTTCTTTCTTTCTCTGTGTTCTGTTTCTCTTTTTTTCTCTCTCTTCTGTATGCATGTGCAGATGCTCTCAATCATGACTAAAATAACTAAACTTTACCCCTAAAAAATGAAGATAAGTAGATGGACTTAGAGTGAAGAGGTAGAAAAGACATTTGTATATGACCTCTCTCTGCAGCTTATTTATTCATTACAGGATTAATGTTTTATTTACTTATAAACTTATGTTTATCACTAATTAGTAATTAAAAGATAAATATATTCTGTTGAAAGCTAGATTAAATTAGTTATCAGAAGTTTCACAACGCAATCCACCACAAGCTTGGCGCTAACCACTTGGAACATTTCATGAGCGCACGTCAACGGTCACTGCGTGGCTGGTCTCTGAGCGAGCAGGCCCTTCAGAAAGTGTGCTAGAGAGGACAGTGCTGCTTCAGGTATTGTGCGGAATCATAGCTGACGAGAATCAAGTGGACTGGGCTTGAGAAAGGGATACCTCAGGGCTGTAAGATAATTTACTTGAGGGGAGAAGTAGACATTACATAATCACTTGATTAATAAAGATAATAGAAAGGAAAAGTCCTCAAAAAAACCCAGAATAAACAATGGAGAAAATCTAATTTCAGTATACTTAATTTATATATACATATATACACACACACGCACACATATGTATAATTTATTTATTATAATATATTTAACCAGTGTGTCCCATGGTGGTTAAGGCAGATAGATCCCACATGGCTGACTATATGGTTCGAGTCTCATAACATACCTGGTTGAGAAACATGTTAAGTGCATATGCATGCATGCCCAAGACTCCTGAGAGGAGAACGGAGGAGAAGGGATTACAGTGTGTACCCTGTCTGGAGGGTACCTTCGTACATTCCCTCTTGCTTTCTCTCTCTCTTTGCCTCTGGCAAATCAAAAAATAAATTAAGAAATAAATCCAGTTCTTTTACTCCTCTGATATAAAGCAAAAGTTATGAAGTTCTTACAGTGGACTCAGAGGCGTGCGTGGCCCTTGACCACTTCTCTGGCTTTACTCGCGATATCTTCTAGATCCCTCTTTCCCCGGTCCTGCTGGCCTCCTGTTTCTCCTGTGCCCCAGCCCATGGCCACTGTGCTTGCTGTCCCCTCCCCAGGAAAGGCTTTCCTCACATACACATGGCTTGTGCTGACACTTTAAGGCTCTACCCTAATGTCATTTTGCTAAATGAAGTCATCCCTGGCAACCTTGTAAGAGAGAAGTTCCCACCTCACGGCCCATCTTATTCCCCATCTTGCTTTCTTCTTCTTGCACATATGTGCTTGTTTCTTTACCTTCTCCACCAGGATATAATTTCATGAGTATAACTTTATATTTTTCACTGCTTTAACCCCAGCTTTTATACTATTACCCTGTACCTAGATGGCATTCACTTTTTTTTTCTTTTAAAGATTTTTACCAAGGGATAAAAGTACATGTTGGAGAGACACCGAGAGGGAAGGAGAGAAATCACCTTTGCGGGAGGATGGCTAGGCTGCAGTCCCTTCTCTTCCATTCTCCTTAGGTGCACATGCACATGCACCTGGTGTGATTTTTAAGTTGCTGTGTTTGGGACCAGAACCATGGTCAGCCATGCAGGAATCCATCCTCTTAACCATCCTGCCACCTGCTATCCCAGTAATTTTTTAAATGATGAGTTAACCATACCGTAGTACTTGAAGGATGGTGTCAGCAGGACAACATAGAAAGGAGACAGCTGATAGACCACGTCGGCTCCAGAGTTAGGGCCATGACTTGAAGGCTCGCAACTGAAACGTGATTCAATACAAACTCCCTCGCCCTCCTGATTTACAGGAAGATTTTATCCAAGAGGTCTGTGATCCTGGCAGGCCTGGAATTTTAAAATATGTATAATTTATTTATTATAATATATTTAACCAGTGTGTCCCATGGTGGTTAAGGCAGATAGATCCCACATGGCTGACTATATGGTTCGAGTCTCATAACATACCTGGTTGAGAAACATGTTAAGTGCATATGCATGCATGCCCAAGACTCCTGAGAGGAGAACGGAGGAGAAGGGATTACAGTGTGTACCCTGTCTGGAGGGTACCTTCGTACATTCCCTCTTGCTTTCTCTCTCTCTTTGCCTCTGGCAAATCAAAAAATAAATTAAGAAATAAATCCAGTTCTTTTACTCCTCTGATATAAAGCAAAAGTTATGAAGTTCTTACAGTGGACTCAGAGGCGTGCGTGGCCCTTGACCACTTCTCTGGCTTTACTCGCGATATCTTCTAGATCCCTCTTTCCCCGGTCCTGCTGGCCTCCTGTTTCTCCTGTGCCCCAGCCCATGGCCACTGTGCTTGCTGTCCCCTCCCCAGGAAAGGCTTTCCTCACATACACATGGCTTGTGCTGACACTTTAAGGCTCTACCCTAATGTCATTTTGCTAAATGAAGTCATCCCTGGCAACCTTGTAAGAGAGAAGTTCCCACCTCACGGCCCATCTTATTCCCCATCTTGCTTTCTTCTTCTTGCACATATGTGCTTGTTTCTTTACCTTCTCCACCAGGATATAATTTCATGAGTATAACTTTATATTTTTCACTGCTTTAACCCCAGCTTTTATACTATTACCCTGTACCTAGATGGCATTCACTTTTTTTTTCTTTTAAAGATTTTTACCAAGGGATAAAAGTACATGTTGGAGAGACACCGAGAGGGAAGGAGAGAAATCACCTTTGCGGGAGGATGGCTAGGCTGCAGTCCCTTCTCTTCCATTCTCCTTAGGTGCACATGCACATGCACCTGGTGTGATTTTTAAGTTGCTGTGTTTGGGACCAGAACCATGGTCAGCCATGCAGGAATCCATCCTCTTAACCATCCTGCCACCTGCTATCCCAGTAATTTTTTAAATGATGAGTTAACCATACCATAGTACTTGAAGGATGGTGTCAGCAGGACAACATAGAAAGGAGACAGCTGATAGACCACGTCGGCTCCAGAGTTAGGGCCATGACTTGAAGGCTCGCAACTGAAACGTGATTCAATACAAACTCCCTCGCCCTCCTGATTTACAGGAAGATTTTATCCAAGAGGTCTGTGATCCTGGCAGGCCTGGAATTTTAAAGAAAATGTGGGTGAAGAAATTATTTTCTCACTCTATCCTTACAAACCACAGATAGTTTGTAAGCTTTTTATGTTCTACCTAATTCAAGATATGGTAACATGAAGATGAAATGTTTATCATCTGATCATTCCTCAGTTTGAGGACAGGGGAGATGTTACAAAATAGTATTAGTGAATAGTACATCAAATTTACTACATAAACGTAGTAAATTTTGTGCATATGTTAAGTATACATTGGAAGTTTTGGATCATTATTTCAGAGTTAAAACCAGGGAACTGGGTTGCTGTTTCTCTCTCACATGTTTCACAGGCAAAGCGTTGAGGAGGGAGCTACCTGGTTTTACCTAGAGCTGGAGACTTACCAAGAAGGCACCATGGACAGAGGGATGGTGGGGATGTTGAGGTCCTTTGCAAACAAGTGGTTATACTAATGGACTAGAGTCTAGGATGAAAATGGTTAAAATGAAAACAAGGAAGTTAATAACTAGTAGACAAACTTATACCTGTCTCCTGGACCCATGCTGTGTTTTTCCATATTCTATGGTCTCAAAGAAAATATCTACTGGAAATTAAAGTGTTTTACCCCCTCACAAACTATTAAAATGTACTTTCATAAACAGAACATTCAAAGCATAACTTATTGAATTCATAATATAGCTTGTGTTTACTTCTACCTTCTGAAATGCTGGATGAGTAAGAAATATCTCAATAATCACTGAGCTTATAGTTTAATGGGAAAGACAGACATTAACAGAATTGCTTAAAATGTTAAGTACTTTATGAAATATAATAGTATACAAAGAAAAGAGAATGCTATAATGCCCTCTTGAGCAATAGCCAACATTATGAAAAGCATAGCACTTGTTAATAAATGCACAGTTGGGGGCCAGCAGGTGGTGTAGTGATTAAGGTACCAGACTCCTGTGTGGTCAGCCATGATTCGAGTCCCGGATCTGAAACTTGGAACTCATGCTGGGGACATGTGTGTGTGTGTGCCCAAAATCTCAAGACAATGGAGGAGAAGGGATTGCAGTGTGGCCATCTCCCATGGAGGGTAATTTCTTGCTATTAGTCTCTCTGGGCAAGTGCACATTACGTATAGAAAAAAAAAAATCACTCAAAAAATAGTCAAAGAAAAATGCATGGTTGTAGCAAGGGTATGAATAGGAAAGCTTGCAAATACATGTAATTATTTTAAATAAATTCAATTATTCAGAAAAAATAAAACAAACTCATAAGCAGTGATATTTAAGATCCAAAAAGCCCTATAATCAAACTGGGTGTCTACTTTGTCCTTCATGATGTTTTATAGATCTCAAAGTTTCTGACTTCTAGAAAGTATAAAAGACTATATGAATACAAATATTTACCAGTCTGCACCTCTACTCAAATCTAAAGAAAATAATCTCGTGGTTGCCTGGAGCTTTTGTTGTTTCAGACGTCATGTCCAACTATTACTGGAGCACACTCTGTGTCCACTTGTCATTACGGATACAACTGCCGCAGAAATTAAATAAAAATACCTAAGATAGTGAACACAGTTCTTGGAGAAGGAAAGTAGCCAGTACACGTCAGCTAAGGACCTACATATTGTTGATATTTTATACATACTGTTTTCTAGGCTTCTGGTTCTTTGAAAATATTTCTTTTTCCCCATTGCCTATTTGACTCAACACTTTCTTTGGAGTTTAATTCCCGGGTGTAAATTTAATTAATGCCCCTATCCCCCTATCCTAACAATTTCCAAACATATCATATATATATATATATATATATATATATATATATATAGAGAGAGAGTGTGTGCGCTCTAGAGAGAGAGAGAGAGAGAGAGCACACCCCCCCAAATCACCCCCAGGGGGGATGGCCACACTGCAATCTCTTCTCCTCCATTCTCCTCTCAGGATCTTCGGTGCACATGCACACGTGCCTGACATGAGTTTAAGCCACTGTGTCTGGGAGTCGAACCGTGGTCAACTACATGGGAGTCCAGCAACATAGCCATTACGCTAACTGCTGGTCCCTACATGGACATCTTTAATAAAACTACGAAATTTTCTCTGCCACCTTTTTATGTCCCAGGGCTGCCTAGCTGAACAAATGACTTTACTTTAGACCAAGCTAGTGCTCATAAAGACTAGAGGGTTTCCTTCACTTCAACATCTCTGCCACCTAACACAGGATCTGAGCCAATCAGTCATAAAGTCACTCATCTGAAATATATGGTTAGACTTCATCTGCTTCTCCTCCTCCTCACTATCTTCCCCTTGATCCAGTTCACAGGGCCTCTTCTCTGTCTTACAGTGCCAGCCCCTCATCCGTCCCACAGCAGCCAGTCTCTCGTATATCGTACCTTTCAGAGGATTAAGGGCCACATTTATTCTGTCTTTGCCAACCTGTCAACATCACTTTCCAGGTGAAATGCAGGAGCTAGAGATTTTAGAACGCATCAGTGGAGATGTGAGGAGACAGCTTATTGGTAGATGTGCCAGAAACCTTGCTCATCGTTTTGATGCAAGTTTCTCTTGTAGTCTTTGGAATTTAAATTTTTCAAAGTTTTGGGGGTTTGCCCTTGCTGAGTCAAGCTCTCTCTGTTATTAGAGTGCTTTGGGGTCACCATGTCTTCAACCTGATATAAATAATTTGTTCAAACACTTATTTTGGGTCTATCAGAAGTATAAACCTTTGGAGTACTTCTGAATGATTCCCTGTAATAGTAACTATCCTTATAGAGAAATTCTAGAATATGCCAGAAATTTTACATGTGTGATTTCTAAGTCTTATACAACCCTGCAGGTTAGGTGTGTGGGTGGTATATTTTGAAGTATTTTCATGTTTTCTTTCCCCCTGCTCACTCCCACTACCCTCTTCTCCCACCACCTCATGCAAGCACGTGTCAGACTTGTGCACATGGTTTGAGAGAGTTTGGAACGAGACAGCGCAAGAAGTTTCCCACACGTTTCTCTAAACCCCAGTGACATGAAGAGAGTGGGACACAGACAAAGTACCTTAACTGTAAACACAAAGGGAGGAAAAGGTTTCCCTAGAACTAGAATGTTTTCCCAGCCTTGTATGAAGACAGATGGCAACAATGGAGAGGTTTGGGGTTTCAAAACACAGGGGACAAGTTATTGACTTCAAGCAGAGGAGCCAGAGAGCTAGCAATATTTCCAAAGGGGAAATGGGAAGGAGAGCCATGTAGGCAAAGGGGACACTAGTGACCTCGAAGGAAGATCGCAGATCCTCAGGTAGATATTGGACTCAGTCTAGAGTCCTCAGGACCTCAGGATCTTGCTGACGGGAGGAAGGACAGCATCTGTGAGGGTAGGGGGCTCTTAGACCACATGGGACCAGCCTCAGAACTATCTAGCACCTCAAAATGGGGGTGCAGATTCTGAAGAAGGAAAGGACCCCTTCCTCGTTCCTCACCAAAAGATTCTGATTAACATACAATTGGGCCAGCCAAGTACGATAATTTTTAGTTTCCTTTTTCAGGCAATAAGTTTAAAAAATTATTAAAAATACCAGAGATGTTTAGAGATTTATATTTAATAGGATATATTTAATAGAGATTTTATCAATTTATTACCATGTAACAATGCCATCTAACTATGAATGTATCTGTTTTTCAGGCATTAAGCAATAAGTCTTAAATCATTCATGAAAAAGGCATATTGGAAAAATTATGCATGGCTTTTGACTTTTTTTTTAAGCAAAATAAATTTAAACTTTACTTTTCCATGAACTTGTTGAAGTCTCTTTGTACATTTTTCTAGAGCCCAATTGAAATCAAATGGATATCTAATTGAAAGTATATTGGAGTGACATGTTGTAGAAATTTTAATTTTTCATAATTCTTTTCTGTCATTAATTTAGTGAGTAAAAAGTTTATTTTGTATTTCAAGAAACAAAATTGCAGCAACTGACACTCAGAATCTATTCTAAAGCATAAATTGTAGTGTCTATAAATTTTTTTGTGTGTGTGTCTATAAATTTTCATCCTAATGTATTTCTATTGTTACATTTTTGCTTACAAAGATTTTAGTGTCACTTTATTTAATTGAAGTCAAAGGATGTTATTTACCTTTCAGTGAAGCAGAAAAAAATTGCATTTGTAAGCTACTATTATTCAAATTTAATTTTCTTAAGGAATGCTGGCAGTCTTTTATGCAGAACATTTTACATATAAATTTATAACAAGTGCTAAACTGTGACATCTACTCCATCGGCCCAATAATAAAGATGATACGGTAGCTGAAACTGTAACTGATAATATGCAGGGCATTGATGCGTCATCAAATGACATGTGATTCCAAAAAAATTATCCTAAATGTGAAAAGAGCAATATCTGATATTTATAGGCGATATCACTTTTTATAGCATGTTTGGTAAAGTAGCTGAGTGAATAATAAACACTAATTTTCCATAGAGATCTGTATCTTCAGCAGTGTTGTATGATGACGTCTAGCATGGATATTTTGCACATATACCTTGTATGTATATCATAAGGAAAAGGGAGTGACAGTGGGCAAAAATGTGGAAGTTTTGGGGCTAGCAGGCGGCATGGTGGTTAAGGTGCTGGATTTCCACAGGGGTGATCACAGTTCTAGTCCTGAATGTGGGGGCTTGAAAATCACTCCAGACAGGTGTATGAGCATGCCCAAAATCTCAAGAGAAGAATTGGAGGAAAAGAGATTGTGGAGTGGCCATTCCCCGCCAAGGAGGTGATTCCTCACTTTCCCTGTCTCTCTATCTCTCTGGTGAATGCATGTGCCTTATGGGAAAAATGTAAAAAAAAAAAAAAAAAAAAGGTAAGAAAAGGAAAGTTTTACGTATCTGGAAGATTTATAATCTTCAATTACATATGATAGTTTGTTACTATTGAGCAATTTCTTTTTAAAAAAGAGTGATCTTATTTAACTTAATTAATTTATTTATTTTAATTTGACCAGAGAGAGAGAGAGAGAGAGAGAAAGTGAGAAATCACCCCCCCCGGGGGGGGGGCCAGGTCCAGGACTCAAACCGTGGTCAGCCATGTGGGAGTCCGGTGTTCTTAACCACCATGCCACCTTCCGGTCCCATTATTGAGAAATTTCTTAATTGTATAATCCTTAACTAATTTGAAAATATTTAAAATAGCACTACTTTTAATTTGCCAATCACACACCCACACACATGTATAATGTGTATATATATGTGTATATATATATAATTCATAACAAGAATATCAAATATTTCTTTCACTGAGGCAAAACTACAGAACAGAGCTGATTTATTGACTATCCACTAACTACACTGTTTTCTCTCATTGTAGACTGAAAATTTGAAGCCTCACTGATTTCATGACCACAGGATACTATTTCAACCAAGTAAAATTTGTCTTTAGTAAGGTCACAGAAGTTTCATTCTTAGTAGTTTATCATCTGTGTGGAGAACTTAAACATAATAATCCAGTTTATTACCAATGATGATAGAGTGTGTGAAAGTCAAAATGCTTTTTGAATGTGATAATATCTGAGGTTGACATGAATAGGGAGCCATTTTTTAATCACTCTCTGTTCACGTTTCTCTGCAAAGGTTAATTTTTTAAATAAGACCTTCTACTTTAATAGATAGATAGTACTTTCAATAAAAATGATTTGGAGCCATGTGTTCTCTCAATTGTAGACATTCTAACTATAAGGAATATTCATATATAGTTTTATACATATAAAATGGTGGGGATTGCAGTCAAGTGCAGCAGCAAGTCGTAACTGAAATGAGCATTGGCAGTGGAATTTGATAGGAGGCAGAAGGCTACTGGTCCCCTTCCAGAGCCCTTCAATGCCCCTTCTGGTCTCAAAGGACTTCACTTTTTATATCTTCAGGAAGGTCAATCTTTCTGCAGTTAATGGTGAGTGAAATGAAAATAAAATTTCCTTGAAGTTTTAGAAGTAGGTGCTTGGTTTCTTTGTCTTTACTCCTGCCAATATTTCCAGCTTTTCCTGGGATCCTAGCACTGGGACCCTGATAACACAGAGCACCCTGTGTTCCATTTTACATCAGTACACCCTAACACCTTTTCCAGAACCCCAGCACCAAAAAGCAATCTTCCCAAGCACTAAAAATGATGACGTTTCTATACTGTCCTCACCAAATAATTAATAATGTAAATTTGGTTTGATCTGGATTTCTTTGAAGTAAATGTTTAAAAACACTTATGGAACTCATCTACTTTGTAGCACAGGGGTATTGGGGACCTTGGTTGGATATGTAGTTTCAGTGCTCATTAGACAATATGCAATATTCATTTGTTCACTTGATAAGATTCATCATGATCTAGTAGGAATAAATTGTGGCAGACATTTTGAATGCAGAGGTGTTAACATGACTTGGCATATAATTAGAGAGCAGGCAGGACAATCATCAGGTATAAAATTTCATGACAAATACTCAGATGATGCAGCAAGTGATGAAATGACGTCAAAGCATAAAAATGGAGCAGTTAGCTATGTCTGGCAAGTCAGAAAGAAATTCAAATTGTGAGGACCAGCAGTTGGCGTAATGGCTATGTCACTGAATTCCCATGTAGTCCTGGACCAGGTGGCTTAAACTCACGCCGGGCACATGTGTGTGTATGCCCAAGATCCCAAAAGGAGAATGGAAGAGAAGGGGATTGTAGCGTGGCTATCCCCCCTGGGGGGGGTAACTTCTCACTTTCTGTCTCTCTGTCTCTCTGCCTTTCTGGTGAACACACATGACCCATAGCAAAAACCTCACAAACAAACAAACAAAAACAAAACCAGAAAAACAGAAATTCACATTATGAGTGTGTGTGTGGGGCGTGGAGGTGATGTTTGAACTTAGTCAGGGTGAGTGACAAGCAAATGAAGCTGGGTTGGTGAATCAGCACAACTTATTGCAATAGTGTCATCCACCATGCAGCCCATGTTAATGCCATACCCTAGCCCCTCCTTAAAGGTGGATTTCTTTAAATAACAGGATGAATGCTGGTAATTTGGATAACGCTAAGGCCTCCACTATAAAAACCCAGCCTGGGCCAGTCAGAACCAAGATGGTGCCTGGAACTATAACTGCTTAAAGACCTTCAAACTCATTATACCCTCATGGTACTGCATTAACAAGCTATATCACACACCAGCCAGTGCCATGGCTATTAACAATCTCCATGATTATGACTGGAAATGACCTTGTTAGGAGAAAAAGGAGTCAGATTTTTGGAAGTTTCCAGGAAAATCTCTGAAGGTTCCTCCCCACTATTTCCCGATTACCACACTTGCTATGTCTTAAACTCCCCAGCTCAAGGTGAGCAAGAAAGTGATTTGTGAGTTGGGTTCCCACTTCAGCATTCCTTGGTCATTCAACAAAAAAAAAAAAGAAAGAAAAAGTAGTAAATATAATTCAACATAAATTCTTAAAAAATTATAAAAGATATAGACAATTAAGCTCAAATATAGCAATCATTGCAGTCAATGTGAGTTAATTTCCAAAAGACAGAGATGACATGATTTAGATCAGGTCAAAAATTAAAATCCACATGCAGCTGGAACTGGATTCCATGGCTGTCTGAGTGCCGTGCATCTGTAGCTGGATCCCGTAGACAACCACAGTTCAAATCCTGGTCTAGAAGCTTGAAAAAACATGCTGGGTTAATCGTGTCTGAGTCCCAAATCCTGGTGGTGAGGCAGGAGACAAGGACACTAGAATACAGTTAAGGTAGGCCCAAGATGGGATCACCGTATGGCTAAGCTTTAAGGCGGAGCAACACTGGTTAAGCAATCAAAAGAAACTGCGAGCTCAGGAGAAATGGCTGGGCAACAATGATTCGATCGTTCACCTGAGCAGATGACCTAAAGCGACTGAGGCGTTCCCCACTGCACTCTGGAACGCAGACTGACCATGTGGGAGTGCAGTGTCATAACCATCATGCCACCTGCTGGTCCCTTATCTAATAAATGTTGAAGAGTCACTGAGTTTTGGAATCAGCAGATGGTGTAATGCTTACGTCGCTAGACTCCCACATAGTCCACTGTGGTTTGAGTCCCAGACTCTGCGGCTTAAAACTCACACCAGACGCATGTGTGAGCCTGAAATTGCAAGAGGAGAATGGAAGAGAAGAGATCGTGGTGTGGCCAACCCCCACATACACTGAGGAGGTGATTTCTCACTTTCTGTCGCTCTGTCTTTTTTGGAGAATGCACATGATCTATATAAAAAAAAATCTGTCTAAGAAAATAGAGTCACTGAGTTTCAAGGGCCCGGACATGGTGCAATGGTCAGACATGGCACTCAGTGAGGCTGGCCCACGTGGGAATGTTCCAGGTTTTCCTCTGGAGACCTCCCAGAGTATTCAGCTGGCTGCAGTGCTTACCCACCCATGGTTCAAGGGTGACTGAAATTGGGGGATGGGTCAATGACTGGATTCTCTTTCTGTTTCTCTGGCTCATGGAATAAATAAATGAACTTAAAAAAAAAAAAAAAAGCTGGTCTTTATAGCCTAGTTTTTAAGGGAGCCAGACACCACATAGCTGACTGCAGTTCGAATTACAGCCCTGCAGACTTGAAAAACACCAGGAGCGTGTGTGAGCATGCCAACATCCTGACAGGATGGAGAAGCCAAGGAGAAGAGATGCCTGCCTGCCACACTCCACTAGGGCGGCGCTCTCTTCCTCTCTCCCTTTCTGTCTCTCTCTCTCTTTCTCTCTCTGTCTCTTCTTCTCGCTCTCTTTCTCTCTCTCTCTCTGTCTCTGATGGGCATTTGTACCTTCTGGCAACTTAAAAAAATTGTTGAAGTCTATAATGCTAAATTTACATAGTTAGAAAACATGAGAATGACTTCAGAAATGATATAAAAAATAGGAAAGCACGGTAAAAGTTAAAATATACAATAAATCAACAACATGCTTATTTATAAGCAATAGCAAGTTTAAAAACAAGATAAACCTCGTAATAGCGAAATATGTGAAACACCATGAAATTAACTTATTTAATGTGCACAACCCATGAGAAGACTGCAACTTTTTAACCAATGATCAAGAGACAATAAAACTGAAGGAGAAAAGATTATTTGCCTTAATGGGAAGAAGCAGTGTTAAAAATATATTCAGGGGACCAGCAGCTGGCATAATGGCTATGTCGCTGAACTCCCATGTAGCCGACCACGGTTCAATTCCTGGACCCGGTGGCTTAAACTCATGCCAAGTGCGTGTGCGTTCAAGCCCAAGATCCCAAGAGGAGAATGAAGGAGAAGGGATTGCAGTGTGGCCATTCCCCCAGGGGGTGATTTCTCGCTTTCTATCTCTCTGTCTTTCTCTGTCTGTCTGGCGAGCGAACATGCCCTATAGCAAAATCTTCTCCATATATATATTCAGATTGCCTAAAATAAATTGTATTGTTAACAGTATCAATAGATTGTGGGTAATTATTTTCAAAACACATGAGAAAGAAAAAGTTTAATATCCTTAATATATGATATTTTCCTAAAAATATATAAGAAGGGGGACCAGTAGATGGCCTAATGGCTACGTCACTGGACTCCCATGTAGTTGACAGTGGTTTGAGTCGGGGACTCGGGAGCTTAAACTCATGCCAGGCACATATGTGTGTGTGCCCAAGATTCTGAGAGGAGAATGGAGGAGAAGGGATTACGGTGTGATTCATTCCTTTACTAAAGTACTATGTATAAATGAATACTCAGTTAGGAATAGGGGTGTGTGTGTGTGTGTGTGTGTGTGTGTTTAAATGAATTTCTAGTCTTAAAAGAGAAGTCAGGGTGACCCCATAGCCGAGTAGTTAGGGAGCCAGCTCTCACATCACCAGCCGCACTGCAAATCCAGACTCCGGGGTCTTGAAAACTATGCCGGGCACATGAATACATCCCCAGTTGAGCTTTCCTCTCTGTCTCTGTCTCTCTCTAGCAAGCACACATGCCCTCTAGCAATGAAACAAGATGTCATCTAATCACAAAAGAGTGAGCACTGGTCACCATTTTACACTGCTCTTAGAAAGACGAGTTGTAGTAATGTACTGAACGCACAGCGTAATTAGCCTCCTGTCTTTAAATGAGTTATTACTATAACGTATCATCAAAGCCTCAATCACTTTAATATAATACATTAACATCCTATTTTTGGGATGGAAGTAGTATGAACATTTCATCAAGTAACACTACTCTACAGCTACTCTTAAGGACTCTTTATATTTGCTTACAAACTTATTAAAATATAAAAATAATTTTTTATTGTTTGGTGTTGTCAAAGTCACATTCCTGAAATCTTCAGTGAATCAGGATGTTGTCACACATCTGCTCGTAAGATTTTATGTTTCGTTTTAGTCTTCCTAATTAAAACACAGAAACGTACATTGAAATCATACATTTGACAATGTACACAGAATATATTCTGATTTTGCCTTGTTCAGAAATTTAGACTGCTTTTTTCATCTAAAAACATAAAATAGTTTTACACAGTAATCCTGTTGTTGGGTAAGTATGGAAAGATATGCAATGATGTCATTGTCAATGAATGGTCTTTGTGACTGTATTTCATTTATCATCTTCACTGAAGCGTTATGTGAGTATGCATAATCTTGCGCTCTTTACCGAACTTCCATGGTGTAATTTCACAAGTAGATGAAAAATGTCATTTTTAGATGGTTGGCTGGATTCCCAGTTTTGTTTTGTTCAGGTTTTTTTTTTTCCTTTTGTTTAGAAGTTCAAGGGCTTTATAGATAGATTGATTTTTGTTTGTTTGTTTACATATGCTCTGACTTTTATGGCTAATTTGGAATGTGTCAGGTCTAATGACTCTGGTGAATAGAATCATTGAGAAATCCCAACTCTTTTGCTTCTGATTTTTCTTATACTCTAGAATATACTTATTACACTAGTATCTATAAAATTACTTTTGGTGCATAACAGTAGAGACAAATGACACTTGTTAAGCTCTTGTGTCACACACAATAATAACTGCTTTACTGAAATTTGATGTAATACTACACAGTAGTTATATTTCTTTTGGTTCTAGTTATATATATATACTCTTTGCTACTTAGCTGCTAGCAAACCGAAGGCCACACAGATGGTTGATGACATTAGTGCCTTCGGGATCATAACCCGTAACTTTTACCAGGTAAAATGATGGTATAGAGATGAGGGGGTTTTGGAAAATGTGTGGGAAAAATATTAAAGTAAAGGTTTATTTATTTATTTATTTTTTTGGAGAGACTTTCACTGTAGAGTGCGTGCGCTCGCCAGACAGAGAGAGACATAGAGACAGAAAGCGAGAAATCACCCCCCAGGGGGGATGGTCACGCCGCAATCCCTTCTCCTCCATTCTCCTCTCGGGATCTTGGGCACGCACGCACACGCACCCGGCGTGAGTTTTAAGCCACTGGGTCCGGGACACGAACCGCGGTTGACTACGTGGGAGTCCAGCAACATAGCCATTATGCTAACTGCTAGTTCCCAAGTAAAGGTTTATTTTTGTGCAAGAATATTTGAAATGCATGTATCGTTTTTTTTCATAATATGCATTTTCCATGAAATTTTGAAGAGCACTCACATAGTAACTACCCATAACTGTCTCTGTTTATCAAAAAAATATCGACCACGTGTATACCATTTTTCTGGCACTATTCCTAGGGATTCAAGAATGTTACAGACAAGGTTTCTGCTCTTAATTGACTATTCTATTAGGAAAAGACCATTAACTTGGGGTCAAATTACAAAATATATATATATATATTTGAAAAGGTGCTAAGTACATCAAAGACAAAGCAGTGTTCTTGGGTAGATGCTGCCTGGCAGGTGTTATTTCTGATAGGATAATCAAGAAAGAGAAAGGTTCTATTTGGTTATAGATCTGAAGGTTGAGAAGGCGCCAGGCATGCAAAGATCCGGTAAATAAGCAGTTATTATTGCCAGTGGAGCACACAGATAGTTAAAGTTTCAATATTGCAGTGAGGACAAGTGGAGACTCTAACCATAGCCCATCTAAACCCCACGCGATTGGATCTTAGGAAGCACCCGATTTATTCAGAGACAGATTTTATAGCTGTTTTAAGTGCGCGTTAGGGTGCCAGTCATCATCTATTGTGTTTGAGAGATGAAGAGGAACTTAAATAGTT
The DNA here is from genome assembly GCF_000334495.1 of Tupaia belangeri chinensis. Classification (NCBI taxonomy): domain Eukaryota; kingdom Metazoa; phylum Chordata; class Mammalia; order Scandentia; family Tupaiidae; genus Tupaia; species Tupaia belangeri. The sequence goes on from NW_006204918.1 coordinate 537,899, forward strand.
TTAACGAGAAAACACAAGTAAGTTTTTTGTTTGTTTGTTTTTTGTTTCTGTGGGGTTTTTTTGCAGAGGTTTTTGCTGTAGGGTGTGTACACTCACCGGAAAGAGCGACAGAGAGACAGAGAGACAGAAAGCAACCAATCACCCTCCAGGCAGGATGGTCACATCACAATCCCGTCTCCTCCATTCTCCTCTTGGTATGTTGGGCACTCACGCACATGTGCATGGCGTGAGTTTAAGTCACCAAGTCCGAGACTTGAACCATGGTCGACTACATGGGAGTCCAGAGATGTAGCCATTACGCCAACTGCTGGTCCCCACTTGGGTAAGTTTTATAAACATTTTATTTCATTATTCCCTTGTAGAAAAAAACATAATTTGCATGTGTTGATTGAGTGGGTGGTTCCTGCAGATCCTCACCAATAAACAGTGTGACTTAGCTTAAGTCTTTTTTTTTTTTGGAGAGATTTTTGCTATAAGGCGCGTGCGCTCGCCAGACAGACAGAGAGACATAGAGACAGAAAGCGAGAAATCACCCCCCAGGGGGGACAGCCACGCCGCAATCCCTTCTCCTTCATTCTCCTCTCGGGATCTTGGGCACGCATGCACACGCACCTGGCGTGAGTTTTAAGCCACCGGGTCCAGGACGCGAACCGCGGTCGACTACGTGGGAGTCCAGCGACTTAGCCATTACGCTAACTGCTGGTTCCCAGCTTAAGCCTTTTTAAAGAAATCCCACATGTGAGCACGGAGACATCCAGGACAGTCAGGCCTGGTTCAGTCCACACCCTTTTGTCATGGACTTAGTGCTGTCAAAAAACGGTACACCTTTATTTTATCCATTCCCTCATCTTTTCAAGACTGTTAATATTTCCCGCTTTCCCGTTATCCTTGAATGCCTTCTTTCTATTGTTAGCAAACAGAATAACCCTAAATTTCCCATTTTTTATTCAGCTTTTATTACTAGCAAAAATTAAAATAAAAACAGAGACTCATAAACACCACATAATATTTTAAAAGTAACTTAGGAAATTTTTCTCTGTGATTTCCATAGGAAGATATTCATTCACCAAGTTCCTGTATATATTTGAGTCCATGAAGAACTCAAATTTATGGGATTTCTTTATAAATGTATCCCTTAATATTAATGAATAAAAGATTATAGTGAAAGTTTAATGTTTTAAATTTGTTTAGTATAACTCTCACACTCTTTGTTCTTGGAAGTAAATTAGCTTTGCTTTCAGACTCTTGTATATATATTTTTGCTTTTTCCAGTTTCCCAAAACATTGTAGTTCTTTTTTCCTTTGTTTTTAAGTGTAGCTTAGATGCTTCAATATGTTGTAAGCATAAGACAAAAAATGTTGATTATCTGGATTTCATGATAGAGAAAAGGAATATTCTTTTTTTTTTTTTTTTTGCTATAGAAAGCATGTGCTCATCAGAAAGAGACAGAGAGACAGAAAGTGAGAAATCCCCCCCCGGGTGGGACAGCCACGCCACAATCCCCTCTCCTTCATTCTCTTCTTGGGATCTTGGGCACACACACACGTGCCTAGTGTGAGTTTAACCCACTGGGTCTGGGACTTGAACTGCGGTCGACTACATGGGAGTCCAGCGACATAGCCATTACACCATGTGCTGGTCTCAAGAAAAGGAATATTCTATTGTGTAATTAAAATATAAAATGAATGGGACCCAGCAGGTGGCATAGTGGTCAAGGTACTGGATGCCCACGTGGTCAACCATGGTTCAAGTCTCAGACCCGGCAGCTTGAAACTCATGTCAGGTCCATCTGCATGTGTGCCAAATATCCCTAGAGGAGAATGGAGGAGAAGGGATTGTGGCATGGCCATCCTTCACGTGGGATAATTTCTCACTTCCTGTCTCTCTGTCTCTTTCTGTCTCTTTGGCAAGCACAAATGCCCTAATAGTAAAATCTCTCAAAAATATATTTATATAACATGAATATTTTAATCAAATCACTTTTAAAATGGCAAGATTTTAAAGTTAAAATTCTAAATAAAGATGGCTGGTATATAATAACAGTTCTATTGGGTCATTGGGAAAGTCATGACACATTTTTGCATAGAAAACCAGGAAATGTCTTGAGTTTCCCAATCATCTCACATTACATATTCTGAAACATTTGCACAGATAAGATGGATGCTTGTTAACAGTCACCTAGCTTTTTCTCTTAGCGTGATAACTCCTCACTAAAAGGCTACTAGAAAATTGAAGAGAAATCTGCTGTTTTTGCTCAAGAACTGTTAGGTGGTTGCCTGGGAAGACTGTACCCTACAGAAGTAACAGGAAAATGACAAGCTAGTGAAGTGTTTGTGCATTTTAAAAACATTAAAATCTGGGCTGGCTGCAAAAGTGTACTTTTTCTGCAATGATTTAATGTTACAGTTTTACCAAACACCTTTTCCATTTCAAAATATATCACGCTCATCACTATTTTTCAGATTCATGAGATGTCAGTCATGTGCTGTGAAACAGATTGGATGTAAAATTAGATACCTGTCCTGATGTTAACTATGTGACAAGGCTATTTATAATGATCTGGTTTCTGTTATTACCATTTTGCCTTGCTGCTTTCTCTATGTACATACAAATTCTATTAAGTCACTAGAGGGTATAATACAAATTGAGATAAGGGAAGATAATTAAAAAATTCAAACCGGCATTCAATTTTTATAAGCGCATCTAAAAAAGTTTATTTTATTGATATTACATAAAGTCCATTCATAACTCTTTACATGTGGGTACATGTATTAAAATACACTAGTGTATAATATTTATATTGTTGTCTATAAGGTTTTGCATTTATGAACATTTATGAACAATCAATGAATTTAGCTGTTCAATGCTCCAATGGGTCTATTATAAATTTCTGTTTCCTTTTTAGCAAGTGACTGGAGAATATCATTAAGATAACTGTCTTTCATTTATTCAATATGAACTTTTTATTTTATTTTAGGTTTTTGTAACAGGATGCATCCACTAACTGAAAAGAGACAGAGAAAGAGAGAGAGAGAGAAAGTAAGAAATTATCCCTAAGGGGGAACGGTCATGCTGCAATGCCATCTCTTCCCCTCCATCCTCCTCTTGGGATTTTGGGTATGCACATGTGCACCTGGCATGATTTTTAAGCAGCTGGGTCCAGGACTCAAACTGTGGTGTCCCTGTGGGAATCCAGGGCTTTAACCACCATGCCACCTGCTGGCTCCAACATGAACATTTTTATTGAATGACTTTATATGCCAGACACTGTTTAAGAGATTAAAAATTCATTTGTGGAAATTATAAAATCAAGTCCTGTACTCTTGAAGCTTGTATCTTATTGGAATAAACAGAAAATAAACAGAATAATAAGTAATTGTATAATTACATTTTGTGTAGTGAGGTTTATATGGAAAAAAACTGCAAAAAACTTTGTTCTGGTTTGAGCTATAGCATCCCACATTTATCAGATTTTCTGATCTTCATTGATTAAACAATGTATTATATGGAGGAAAGGAGAGGGGGGTGCTTTCTAAACTCTCTGGTAATGTAAAATAAAATCTCTTTCCATTCTCATTCTTTTTCGTGAAAACCAATATGATCTTGGGAACCAGCAGTTAGTGTAATGGCTATGTCGCTGGATTCCCATGTAGTCGACAGCGGTTCACGTCCTGGACCCGGTGGCTTAGAACTCACGTCAGGTGCGTGTGCGTGCGTGCCCAAGACCCCGAGAGGAGAATGGAGGAACTTGAATCATTTACAACAATAGATACACTTATATTTTAGAATTCATACTTATTTCATACAATAAACAGATTATCAGATGTTTAAGCTTTTTTCCTCTTTGGGAAAGGAACATGTAGCTTATATATACATACAGAGCATAAAAATATATTTGATATGGTTAAAAAAATGTTTGAGGGTAGCTCCAAGCACAGTGGAAATGCACTGCTCAAGAGACGCTCGATCTGACATGGCAGCCCGGGTTCGGATCTCCAACCGGGTGAGTCTGAAACTCGCTGGTACTGGCATGAGAGTCTAGGGTAGCACAGGCTAGAGGACTGGAGGGAAAGGGTCGCGGCATGACCAGACTCTACAGAAGGTGCTCACATCTCCCTCTCTCCATATCTCATATGCACCCCCCTGTGTAAGTGCATCCCTCTGTCTTCACAATTTAAGAGGAAAAAAATGTGAAAAGCTGCCCATTCCCTGTTCTCCAGCCCTGCATTTCCCTTCTTCCTGACGCTGTTCTCAGTTCACACATATACCTTGACGAGCAGACTCGTTATTCCGTATAACAAATGGTGGTACGGAATGTGCTATGCCGCACTCTGCGGACTGAGCTACACGCACAAGGCAGCCCTAGAAATCAGTGGTGGAACCAAACAAGTTATTATTTTGTAAAAGTGTATTTCAAAATACATTTATTCAAAGTTCTGTTCAAGTTATTTCCATTCCAAAACTGTAGGAACTAGCAGATGGCGTAATGGCTATGTCACCAGACTCCCATGTAGTTGACCGCAGTTCGAATCCTGGACCTTGTGGCTTAAACTTGCGCCAGGCGCGTGTGCGTGTGTGCCCAAGATCCCAAGAGGAGAATGGGGGAGAAGGAAGTGTGGAGTGGCCATACTCCCTGGGGAGCAATTTCTCACTTTCTGTCTCTCCCTGCCTTTCTGGGGAGCGCACACACCCTATAGCATAAACTTCTCCAACAAACAAACAAACTGTAATTACTTAAGGATCAAATTTAGTCAAGTTTGAAGATGAGTAAGTTGCAGGGGTTTGTTCCGGTGCTTAGCAGTTAAAGCAGCCAGACTCAGGCCTGGCAGTAGTGATTAAGGTGCTGAACTCCCACAGGGTCAATTGCAGTTCAAGTCCTGGTCTCAGTGGCTTGGAAATCATGCTGGGCATGTGTGTGTGTGTCCTCAAGGTCCTGAGAGAAGAACGGAGGAGAAGAAACTGTAGCATGATCATCCCCTCTGGAAAGTGATTTCTTGCTTTTTCTCTCTCTGTGTCTCTCTCTTTCTCCACTAAGCACATGCACGCTATGGCAAAAACCTGGAAAGAAAAAAAAAAAAAAAAAGACAGCTAGATCCCACATGGTCGACCATACAGTTCAAGTCCTGGACCCAACAGCTTGAGAAATACTTCAGGCAAATGTGCATGTGTGCTGACATTCCTAAAGGAAGGTTTAATGGAAGAGAAAAGATTGTGGTATGACCATTTCCCATGAAGGTACTGTCTCCTATCCCTTTGTTTTTGTCTTTGGTGAGCACGCACACCTCCTGGAAAATTAAAGAGAGAGAGAGAGAAAGAGATATGCAACACCCACTTCAATCTTTATATGAAGAAACGTGCTTATTTCCACAAATTGGCATTAAGGAGTTCTTTTTTTTTGGAGAGGTTTTTGCTACAAGGCACGTGCGCTCGCCAGACAGACAGAGAGAGATAGAGAGACAGAAAGCAAGAAATCACCCCCCAGGGGGAATGGCCACGCCGCAATCCCTTCTCCCCCATTCTCCTCTCGGGATCTTCGGCCGGCCGCCCCCCCCCCCCCCCCCGCCGTGAGTTTTAAGCCACTGGGTCCTGGATGCGAACTGCGGTCGACTACATGGGAGTCCAGCGACATAGCCATTATGCTAACTGCTGGTCCCTAAGGAGTTATTTCTTGATCATAGTCTATATTCCATACGGATTCGAAGCAAGGAAGTAGGTGCACCTTGGTGACCAGCTGTCTCCAGCACTCAGATTGTTGATGGTTTCCATCTTTCTTTTAGGTATAAACTATAAATCAAGGTGCCCTTGTCCAGTGCAGGGCAGAGAGTAGGAGAGGGAGTAATTCAGGCTGAGAAAGGTAGCGTTAAGTCTCTTATGCTCACAAACCATTAACCTTAACTAGTCACATGGAGCCGCAGCAGCACAAGGGCTAGATCATAAGGTGTTTCTAAAACATGTGGCTTTCCTTGGGCTCAGAACATAAAATATTGAGTTATCAGAAGGTCATGACCCATTTTGCATCGAAAAACATAGAAAAATATGTCAGAACTTTCCCAACGACCTAATATATTGATCTAGTCTACTGCTTGCATCTCCCTCATTCTTTCTCTTTTTGGGGGTGGGGGGGTGATGGATATAATTTTTTTTAATATTTTTTAATTTCAATTTCTTCTATACACTCAATCACAGATGTCACTTAGCTTGAAAAGTG
>NW_006204918.1:544371-551853 GCF_000334495.1 Tupaia belangeri chinensis
ATATCCCACATGGTCGACCATACAGTTCAAGTCCTGGACCCAACAGCTTGAGAAATACTTCAGGCAAATGTGCATGTGTGCTGACATTCCTAAAGGAAGGTTTAATGGAAGAGAAAAGATTGTGGTATGACCATTTCCCATGAAGGTACTGTCTCCTATCCCTTTGTTTTTGTCTTTGGTGAGCACGCACACATCCTGGCAAATTAAAGAGAGAGAGAGAGAAAGAGATATGCAACACCCACTTCAATCTTTATATGAAGAAACGTGCTTATTTCCACAAATTGGCATTAAGGAGTTCTTTTTTTTTGGAGAGGTTTTTGCTACAAGGCACGTGCGCTCGCCAGACAGACAGAGAGAGATAGAGAGACAGAAAGCAAGAAATCACCCCCCAGGGGGGATGGCCACGCCGCAATCCCTTCTCCCCCATTCTCCTCTCGGGATCTTCGGCACGCACACACACGCGCCCGCCGTGAGTTTTAAGCCACCGGGTCCTGGATGCGAACTGCGGTCGACTACATGGGAGTCCAGCGACATAGCCATTATGCTAACTGCTGGTCCCTAAGGAGTTATTTCTTGATCATAGTCTATATTCCATACGGATTCGAAGCAAGGAAGTAGGTGCACCTTGGTGACCAGCTGTCTCCAGCACTCAGATTGTTGATGGTTTCCATCTTTCTTTTAGGCATAAACTATAACTCAAGGTGCCCTTGTCCAGTGCAGGGCAGAGAGTAGGAGAGGGAGTAATTCAGGCTGAGAAAGGTAGCGTTAAGTCTCTTATGCTCACAAACCATTAACCTTAACTAGTCACATGGAGCCGCAGCAGCACAAGGGCTAGATCATAAGGTGTTTCTAAAACATGTGGCTTTCCTTGGGCTCAGAACATAAAATATTGAGTTATCAGAAGGTTATGACCCATTTTGCATCGAAAAACATAGAAAAATATGTCAGAACTTTCCCAATGACCTAATATATTGATCTAGTCTACTGCTTGCATCTCCCTCATTCTTTCTCTTTTTGGGGGTGGGGGGGTGATGGATATAATTTTTTTTAATATTTTTTAATTTCAATTTCTTCTATACACTCAATCACAGATGTCACTTAGCTTGAAAAGTGGCTGTTCCAGCATGAATACGTTTCTCACCAACCCAGTTGAGAATACTACTTACTACACATTATCTTCAACAGATAATAGGCCATTTCTTGTCCCATAAATGTCTTGCCTCTCTATTTTTCTCCTTCATGTCTTTGCCCAGATTCCCCTTCTCCCACCCTCTTCTCACACTGTATCTGGTATATCCCTCTTTCTTTTGTTAAGAAAACTATTGATTACCTATCACCTCTCTATCTGTCGTTTATCATCTATCTATCTCCTGGAGCTCATTCTTTGTAAGCATATGCAACTCTTAATTTAAAGACTTAATATCACATTATATGAAAACTCCAACTCTATTTACCTGGTCCTATGCTAGGTTGTGTCTAATTGTTTGCCATGACAAAAATACTACAATAAATGAATATTTTTATTGGTGACATAATAAGCTTATACTACTACGATACATTTCTGGCCATGAAATTTCCAGAATTTAAAATTGTATGTGTATTTATGATTTTGAAAGATATAGGTTTGAAATTTTTTGCTATTGGGGTCAGCCAGTGGCCTGATGGTTAAAGCGCTGGACTCCCACATGGTCACCTGTGTTTCGAGTCCCAGACCCGGTGGTTTGAAAAATCACACCAGGCCCTGTGTGCATGCCCAAAATTTCAAGAGGAGAAGGGAGGAGAAAGGATTCTGGCTTGGCCTTCTTTCTGGGGGTGATTTGTCACTTTTCCTGTCTCTGTCTCTCTCTTTCCAGTGAACACATGCACCTTACGGCCAAAAAAAAAAAATCTTAAAAAAAATTAATGATGTTTTATTTTATATGTATTGTCTGTGTATTCGGCATAATTGTCTCTTTTTGGTTGTTAAAATGGATTTACATTTTTTGATTTATGAAATTTCATGTTAAATTATTTGGAGCATAAATATTAATAACTATTGTACGGTTATAATAAAGTACCATTCTTTGTCACAATTCAAAGACTAGAATGCAAGTTTTTTATTTTTATTTTTTATTGTGTTCTATTTTTATTTTGTCTGTATTTTTGTTGTCCCCTTGTTTCTGTCTTTGCAACTTCGTTATTATGTGTACAGCATAGAATTGGATTTTGCTTTGGGATCCAGTTTAATTATCTTTATCTTTTATTAGGCAAGTTTTGTCAGTTTATAATAATCATAAAATTTAGTCTTTGTTTTGCCATCTGTGTTCTTTTTCCTCTTTAATAGCTATGTGGTTATTTCATTTTTTGTTGTTGTTGTTATTTCCTCTGACAATTAGGAAGAATTAGAATTATTTTAGAAGTTTCCTTTTCTGTTATCAGTACTTGTAATACTTAAGTTTCCATAGCTCTACACAATATTTATTTATTTCTTATCTGACATTAATGGAATTAATATAATTTATATTCGTGGCATGCTCCCTCCCCCCCATGGTGACTTCTCACTTTCTCTATGTCTCTCTCTGGTGAGCTTATACACCCTATAGTAACAATAAGACAAACAAAAAGTCCTCTACTATTTTGGTTTTTCTTTTTAAAACTAGGGTACAATTTTTATCCAAGAGTTCTTCTTCAAAAATGGGGCCTTTCTGGGATCTTAACAGGCCGTAACAGTGACGTCTTAACAGTTGGTTAAGTCTCTTCTCTGTGTCTGCTCTGGGACTGAAATATCTCCCTGTCCTGTACGACCCCCAGTCTCTCTAGTTAGCTCCCATCCCTTTAAACATTACTCTCTACTAGCCTTCAAAGATTCTGCCTGTGCCTGTGTTTTTATATCTTCCTCAGTGAAGAGTTCTGGGCTCACCTTATACACAGACCCCTCCTCTCAGATAACTTATTACTGAATTCGAACTGCTTCAGAACAATGAACTTTTAACTTCGGTTTCCACAGCCAGGTGGGACTGACATGTTCTATATGGTCTCTTCCTCCCTGACTGAGTTCTCAGAGTAACCTTGTACATGTGAATTTTCTTTCTCCCAAGGATGCAGTACTGTGATGCTTGATTTCCAGTGACTTCAATATTGAAGTATGCATTTTTACTCTACTGCTGTGTAAGAGCATGAAGATAGGCCCTTTGCCTGTCGTGTTCACTAATGTGCTCACATAGGTAGTAACTGTGACCAATAATGATAAAAAATAAACAGGTAAAAATATATTTTTATAGTAAAAATAATGTTTAGGGGCTAGTAGGTGGCATGAAGGTTAAAGCAGCTAGATCCTACATGGCCACATACACGATTTGAGTCTCAGACCCAGTAGCTTGAAAAACACATCTGGTGTATGTGCGTTCGTGCCTCAAAATTCCAAGAGGAGAATGGAGGACAAAGGACTGCACCATGGTCATCCCTTCTGGCAGGTGATTTCTCACTTTCCCTTTCTCTCTGTCTCCTATAACAAAAATATATAAAAATATATAAAATGTGAGGTGATTAAGTTTCCAGAAACTTCTACCTAATGCTTACTCTCAATGCTTACTTTTATTCTTAGAGTAGTCTGCTTCTGAGGGCTCTGGAGTAATCACTGCTATTGGCATCTGTGATGTCTGATTTGTAAAGGTTCGGTGGCCATGTCAGATGACGGCCTTGAACCAGCGCAAAGTTGGGACTTAGAACGAACATGACCGCCTAGGCTGAACTCATCAGGGAACATTTCAAATATGATACCCAGCCTGCCCAAATTGCTCAAAGCTGCAGAGTAACTTAGACACAGGAAATAACAACAGTATCAAATAAAAACTAAAAGTCAATTACAATTTTTTAAAAATTAAACACCTAAAGAAAACATTATCAAATGATATAAAAATAAGCAATAGTGACAATGAGCTTTAGCCCCACAACACAAGTGTGACTAACAGAGAAGTCAATATAATTGAACACATTAACAATTAAATGAGGAAAAAAACCACATAAGCAACTAAATTATGTAGAAAAACTATTTGTTTACATTTAATATTATTCATGGGGAAAAAATCCTCATAGTAAATTTGAAAAAGAATGAACTTTCTTAAGTAGCAAAACACATAAATATCTATAGCCAATCCATGTTTTCTTTTCTCCCTATGCCATAGTTGTACCCAAATTCTTAAACTGGTCTTCTTTTACATTAACCATCACTGGGGCCAGCAGATGGCATAGTGGCTAAGGTTCTGGACTCCCACGTGGCCAAATGAGGTTCAAGTCCTAGACCTGGTGGTTTGAAACTCATGCCAGGCGTGTGTGTGTGTATGCATGCTCCAAAATCCCAAGAAGAGAATGGAGGAAGACAGGATTGAGGTGTGACTATCTCCCCTGGGTGGAGGTTATTTCTCACTTTCTGTCTGTCTTCTCTGTCTCTCTGGTGAGCATATGTGCTATATAGCAAAAATTTCTCAAAGAAAAAAGAGAAAAATTAATCATCACTAATATCAAGTTATTCCCTAAGACTGAACTTAATTCACATTATATTTTAGTCCATTCATCCCCTCACTCCCCTAAACAACTATTTCATACCATTTCTTGTCTCCTGAGACTTGTAAAAATGTCTCTACTATCCTGATTTTTAAGACAGTGATCTTTCTTGTTTTTGTTTGTTTGTTTTTTTGAGAAGACTAAAGTAATTAGAAAAATATTCTTCATAGCTCCTATCCACTAACCTGTGTTTTTGTTCTTATAAAGGCATTTTTAACACAAGGTTATATATTGTTTCCTGAAATATTCCCTAAGACTGAACTTAATTCACATTATATTTTAGTCCATTCATCCCCTCACTCCCCTAAACAACTATTTCATACCATTTCTTCTCTCCTGAGACTTGTAAAAATGTCTCTACTATCCTGATTTTTAAGACAGTGATCTTTCTTGTTTTTGTTTGTTTGTTTTTTTGAGAAGACTAAAGTAATTAGAAAAATATTCTTCATAGCTCCTAAGACAGTGATCTTCTTGTTTTTGTTTGTTTGTTTTTCTGAGAAGACAAAAGTAATTAGAAAAATATTCTTCATAACTCCTATCCACTAACCTGTGTTTTTGTTCTTATAAAGGCATTTTAAAAAAAAATAAATAAAAAAATAAAACTTATGACTCTGAAAATTATGTATAGAAAACATTAGAGTTATATGGAAAGACTAAATAAAATCTGAAAATGTAACATAAGAAAGAAAAGCTGTGGTGATCTTAATGAAAACACTATTATAATTAAATCTATAGAAACTTTTTTTTTCTTTTTTAAGAGAGATTTTTTTTCTATAGGACGCATGTCCTTGCCAGAGAGACAGAGAGAGAGAAAGTGAGAAATCACTCCCTGGGGAGGATGGCCACACTGCAATCTCTTCTCCTCCTGGGATTTTGGGCACACATGCACAAGCACCCAGAGTGAATTTTAAGTCGCCAGATCTGGGACTTGAACCACAGTCCACTACATAGGACTCTAGCAACATAACCATTGTACTATATGTTGATCTCACTATAGAAGCATTTGAAATGGATATAATGGTGAACCTTCTGCAGTCTTGAAGCTTGGACGCAAGCTTCCTCCTGGAAAATATAGGTCTTTGTGTTGTTCACTTTTAATAGAAACAATTTTCATCATACAAAATTATCTCTACGTCAATCTTATTTTTTAAAATTTATTTTCATTGATAACTGCCAGAGAGTATGTGCACTCACCAGAGAGGGAGAAAGAGAGAAGGAGATGGAGAGTGTGCCCCTCAATGGGCACAGTCTCGCAGCAATCCCTTCTCCATTCTCCACCCGACAGGCATTTTGGGCATGCATGTACACACATGCACCCACCATGTTTTTGAAGCTGCTGGGACCAGGACTGAACTATGGTTGACCATGTGGGTCTGACTCCTTTAACACTCAGCCACAGGGCTGGCCCCAATCTTATTTTACACACTGAGTGAGATGCCTTCTCAGCTTCTTCATTTGGTTAATCAGGCTCCTCAAATATCTTGCTATCAGTGGGGCAAATAAACAACTTTTTTTTTTTTTTGGAGAGATTTTCACTGAAGGGCGCGTGCGCTCGCCAGACAGACAGAGAGAGACATAGAGACAGAAAGCGAGAAATCACCCCCCAGGGGGGATGGTCACGCCGCAATCCCTTCTCCTCCATTCTCCTCTTGGGATCTTGGGCATGCACGCACACGTGCCTGGAGTAAACAACTTTTGAAGAGGTTCATAAATTGCTTTAATGAAAGGCATTTTTATAGTAATTTCATTGTTTATTTTGATCTTTATAATTTTTATAAATTTCTTTAATTTTAATAAAGCTTATCCTTGATTACTTTATAGCAATAAACTTTTGGGGAAAATCACTTATGAACCAGTACAAATTCTTGTTACATTGACATTTTTCTCTATTTACTAATTGATTATAAGACAATTTTCTTTAAAACAATGAAAGCAGAACAGATTGCATTCTGCCTTTCCTCCTGTTGCTGTGAACTATCTATTTGTGCTCCTTCTTAATCCCCTCATGGTTCAATGTATTCGGCACCCAAGAACATTGTCTAGTAAAGTTTCACCGTTACTTCTTCAACCTAAAAAGGAAAATACAAACAACCTTTCCTTTATTTTTTCCTTTTTTACAACTTACTTCTGTAGAACTTCCATTTTCCCTTTTTATTTTACAGCAGAATCTTTGCAGGGATTGTACATGCTTGCTAACTGCGATCTGTCCTCTTCCATTCTCTCTTGGACCCACTTCAAGGCATGTTGGCACCTTCATCACTTCTTCACATCGATCTGGATGAGATCAAGATCTATAATGATTTGTGCTTGGCTATATAGAATTACTGGGTCTGAGACCTCATCTTTACCTGTTAGCAGGATGTGATAAAGATGGGCACTTGCTCTTGAAACTGGGAAGCATGCCCACCTTCCTACTCCACTGGCCACTTCTCCTAAATCTCCTTTGATGGTTTCTCTTCATCTCCACACTTTGAATGCTGGAATCCCCCAGGACTCAATCCTTGGACATCTTTCTTCTATCTACCTGGTTTCCTGGGTCCTCTTGTCAATCTATCTGTAAGAGTCCTACTACTAAGCAGTCAGTTGGAGATGAGAGTCAGGAATGCAGGGAATTGATTCAAACTGCAGCAGCAAAGTGGGAGCCGTCAGCACAGAGGTAGTAAGGCAGTTTGAACCAATTTCCTGAATTCTTCACTCTCATCTCCAACTCACTGCTTAACATCTGCACTTGAATACCTAATAGGCATCTTGAGCTTAACAAGCCCACCAGAGTCTAGAGATACACAAAATGAAAATGTTTATAACCAAAAGAAGAGAGAGAAATCTCAAAAACATAGTGCAAAAACTTTTTTCACATATCACATTTGACAGAACAAGAAACAAAAAAAAATGCTGGCAAGAATATCATTATAAAATGATCCAATTGATTTTTTTTTGGGG
>NW_006204918.1:551989-556629 GCF_000334495.1 Tupaia belangeri chinensis
AGTCACCGGTTCCGGGACGCGAACCGCTGTCGACTACGTGGGAGTCCAGCGACATAGCCATTACGCTAACTGCTGGTCCCGATCCAATTGATTTTTATTAATACTTTTTTATCTTAAAATCTATTTTAGGGGCCAACTGGTGGTTAAGATGCTAGACTCCAACATGGCCAACCACAGTTCGAGTCCTGGATCTGGCAACTTCTTTTCTCACTCACTCTCTCTCTGTCTCACTCTCTCTGGTGAGCGCACATGCCCTGTAGCAAACTGAATAATAATAATAATGGTGGGGGTCAGAGATGGTATAGCAATTGCCTTGCTGGATTCCCATAAGGCCTACTGCTGCTTGAGTCCTGGACCTGATGGCTTAAAAATCACATTGGGTGTGTGTGTGTGTGTGCCCAAGATCCCTGAAGGAGAAGGGTGGAAAGAGATTGCCTCATGGCCATCACCCATGGGGGAATGATTTCTAACTTTTTCTCTTACTGTCTCTGTCTCTCCCTCTCTCTCTCTGGTGAGTTCAAGCACCCTAAGGCAAAACCCTCTACAAATAATAATAATGATGATGATAAATAAAGTTTAATAAAAATATTTCTTTTTTAAAAAAGGCTGTTTGGCCCAATAATATCCTTAGATACAACACCTCTCCTTTGTTTAGTGTTTATATGCTGTCTCCCTTATTCACCTTTTTGCTTTCAGTCATTCTGTAGTCTCATATTTTATATTTGTATCTTATAAACAATCTCCAGTTGGGTTTTTAAATCCAATTTCATCATTTTTAGGTTTATTTATTTTTTTAACTTCATCAGAAACAGAGAGAGAGAGACCCCTGGCATGTCATGCCACACCACGATCCTCCTCTCAGCCCCCTAGCCAGCCAGGAGCTCAGGTGCTTCCAAGTGTATGTGTCATGTCCAAGTTGACTCTGGACCCAAACAGCAGAGCTTTCCACGTGTTCCAATACTGAAACATGAGGCAGCAGCCACCCGTTAGCATAAGAACAAGCTTCTTTTATACTTCATTGGACATCTCGGTTGACCAGAAAAGTACACAGCATGAAAACATATGGGACCAGCCAATGGCACAGTGGATGTGTCACTGGACTCCCACATAATCAACGGTGGTTTGAGTCCTGGACCCTGTGGCTTAAAACTCACACCAGGTGCATATGAATGTGTGCCCAAAGTCCTGAGAGGAGAATGGAGGAGAAGGATTGTGGGGTGCCCATCCCTTTGGGGAGGTAATTTCTTGCTTATTGTCTCTCTCTCTTTCTGTCTCTCTAGTGAGCACACATGCCCTACAGCAAAAATCTCTCAAAAGAAAAAATAAATCCTATGTCTCTTTAATAACATTTTCTGCACTATAATACGTTTGCAATGTAAATACAATGACTTTTTCTCTTTTCTTTTTTTTATAACTTTTTTTTTTTTTAATTTGCCAGTGGTTGCATGTACTTGTCAGAGAGAGGGGAGAGAGACAGAGAGAAAGTGAGGAAGCGCCTCCCACGGGTGATAGTGCTGCAGGCCCTTCTCCATGTCTCCCTCCTTTCAGGATTTTGGGTGCACACACACATATGCTCGGCATGTTTTTCAAACCACCAGACAGTTGGCCATGTGGGATTAAGCTGCCTTCACCACAACACCGGTTGACTCTAAAATGACCTTTTCTCCTATTATTGTTATTTCATGTTGTAACTTACAGTGACCTTTGCTAAACATTAGAACATTGTACTTTTGGAAGTGCAAAAATGAACAATGGAAAGTGAGCAAAAAAAAAAAAAAACGCAAAAATGAACAATGGAAAGTGAGAAAAAAAAAAGAAATTCACATTAACAATGGGTAGGACTCCAGTGTTAATTAGGTCATTAAAGTAAGAAGACATATTTTAATTTCCCTATGAAATTACCTGCACGGTACTCAGATCCCTTGAGTTTAAAATTCTTTACAGTTTGGACATGAAAAAGTCAAGTTACTTTGAAATTTGTTCACATCATTCTTGAAGAAATACAACACTTTCAACCTATTGTTCAGCAATTCTTCTTGTCATAATAATTTCATGCAGTCCCTTTCTACCCTTCTCTGTGTATGATTTCTATCTAACTGAAACAATAGATGATAGTTTGATAAAAGTACAATCTTTTTTTGCATCAGGTTTCAGTTCACTTTAAAAGAAAATTGCTTTTATCCCTTCCTGCAAAGGAGCTTATGATGTTTGAGGTTAAACAAAATGACCTAATAAAAAATATATCAGTGGAAACTACAAGATTTGTAATTGAAGGTGTCATACTGAGTTTTCAGAATATGACAAGAACACTGATTCAAATATCCTCTGAAGATGTATTACCAACTTCTCATGGAAGCAACGGTGGTGTTTTTACTTTATTCATAAGACATCTACAAAAGAAATTGATATACCTGGTTAATTTGCTTAATAGCATGGAATGCTAATATAATTCAAGACACTTTTACTTGCTTAAAGAAATGACTCCTATATTTGCATAGCTAAAGTGAAGTCACATGTTTTGAATTGAAAATGATAAAACTATACAAGATTTCATTTAAATGGAATGTAAGAGATTAACTAGACAAGCCTCTCGAATCTAGCTAAGGAGGAATTGAGGCCTACTGTTTACACAGAATAATAAAATTAATGGCTTAAATAAAGGTTTAAGAATTAACCATTCTTCTTTTATTTGCTTCATTAACCAAAGTATTGCAATGTTATTTACATTGAAAAGTCCTTGATTAAGAGTGTTTGGACTTTAAAAAGGAAAGTCACACCTAGCTGGCAGTGCGTGTTTCTTTTTGCCATAGAAATAATGTATCTGTGTATTATTTTATGCTTAAAATTAATGTAGACTATCGAAGGGAACAGATAATTTTTTATAACCAACAGCTGTGTGCTCAAGTTAAACTTTCTCCCCATTAATTTTAATGTATACGTATGTTTCAAATAGAACACGACAGTTTTGCTCCTCCAGACCTTTCTGTGTGATGTGAGGTGGTGTGTGCAGGTTCACACTAAGGGGGGCGTGAAAACGTGGCCCAGGGCTCACACAGAGCATACGCTGCCCAGCCTAAGGCACCCTTCACGCCTCCTTCAAAGAACGAATCATTATTTTGTGTCGGGATTTATGGTTTCCAGTCTTGTTTGACTTTATACAACCGCATCCAATTTACTGAGCAGGAAATCATTATGGGGGCGTAGGCGAAAAGAATCATTTTTTTTTCTAATTTAATAATTTAATGTAATTCAGACTGTCTTAAAGTATTTAATGAAGTAATGTATGTAATTCAAGTGCTTGGCACATAGGAAGGGCCATACGAAATTTAATTAGTCTTATTACTATGTAATTTTTTCTTTTTTAGAGATTTTTGTAATAGGGTACATGCGCTCACCAGAAAGCCAGAAATCACCCCCCAGGAGAAATAGCCATGACACAAGCCCCTCTCCTTCAATCTTCTCAGGATTTTGGGCACGCACAAACATATGTGCCCGGCATGAGTTTTAAGCTACTGGGTCCAGGACTCGAACCTCAGTTGACTACGATGGAGTCTAGTGATGTTACTGTTATGCCATCTGCTGCTCTTGCTGTGTAATTTTTTTTTAAAGTCTCCAAGGCATTAACAATTGGTAAATCTGTTCATTTTATTCCAAATAATTTTACAGTTATTTCTCTTATTTTATCTAATACTATTTTCAAATACTATTTTTTCTCTTTTGTCTTATTGTCCCCTTTATTGCTTGAACTTAAAATGATAACGTCTATACTTTTCAAAACTGTCTTTGGAGCTACTTATCTCTAATTCCCTTTCCAAGACATTAGGGAGCTTTAAATACTTTCATTGTTCCTCAGTTTTTGGGGGGGAGATTGGACGTTGGGGTCAGATATTACGATTCTAACTTTTTAAAACAACCATAAGTATATTCTTTTTAAAAATTGTTTCGTAGAAGCAGAACTTGGACTTAACTACAGTTTACAACATGTTTATTCAGCCTTCTTCCATGTGTCTTAACACATGTTCCCTTAGGTCTCGGTTTCCTTATTTCTGAAGCAGGTCTTTTCCAGGAAGGATCGTCGGTGGAACTATCTCTAAGACTTTTCAGTACATTTACAGTTCTCCTTCCTTTGGAAGTGTAGCTTACCTAGCTTTAGAATCACAGAGGAATCTCACCCCAATGTTTTTTGGCTTCTCTTTATGACATTGAGAAGCCTAGTTGTCCTCATCGCTGTTATTTCTGTCCTTTCTGTTCTTTTCAATTAGATCCTCTTTTTTTTTTTTTTATTAATTCACTATACACCATCACAACACACAAATGAATTTTCCATCCAAAATACACTGTGCATTGTTTCAATCTAGCACATCAACATACATGTTCTCAGCAAATAATTTTCCAATTCTTACGTCCTGCATACCTTGCCCTTTGTCTTGCCATCCCTGATTCCCCATCCCCCACCCTTTGCTATGTCCCATCTTCCTCCTCCATTGTCCCTGGCATCCATGGTTGCCCTCCATGCCTTCCGCCCCCCCATTCATTTGTTTTGCCAATGAGCTTAATTAGTCCAAATATATCCAATAACTAGCACAGCTGACACATACCTATACATGTACCCAAATCTGACCCTAGGCATAAACCCCAAT
>NW_006204918.1:556855-583479 GCF_000334495.1 Tupaia belangeri chinensis
ATATATATATATGTTTTTTATCCCATGTTTGACCCTCAGCCCTTTCCCCCTCTCCCGTTTACACTATCTCTGCTATATACAGTTGTCTTCCAGAGGGGTCATTGAAAATGGATCCTCTTGTTTTTGAAGTTATGAAATTTAACAGCACTAAATCAAGGTGAGATTTATCTTTAATTGTTAAGGAAATATTGAGCTTATTTACTATGAAGATTTATGTCTTTGGAAGATTCATGTCATGGAAAATTCTTGGTCATGAACTCTTTGAATATTACTTCTCTGCTGTTCCCTTTCTTTGCATTTAGCGCTCTAATTAAATAGTGGCCAGAAATTGTCATGCTTCCTCTCATGGCCCACTGACCAATTTTGACATTTCTTATTTATTTCCTATTTCTGTTTTCTTTGTTTTTAGTTTCAGATTGCTATTTCAGTACATGAATTCCTCTTCAGCTGTTCATAGAATCCTTTTACAATAGTTTATTCGATATTTAATTTTCAAAATTAGGTTTTTCTTTCAAAATTTACCTGGTTTTCTACTATGATTTTCTTTTTTGTCTAATTTTATTGTTGGTGCTCCATTGTTTCCTTATGTACATATGTGAGTCTGCGTTCCTTTTCAGCAGCTGTATAAGTAGGAAGTTATACATGAGAATGCAGCGAGATCTGCTTGAGAAAGTTCTGCTATGGTGGATAAGCTTTCACGTGTGTTAGAAGGGATCTATTGTGCTCATTCTTCCTTGGGGTGTCCTCAGAAAGCAAAAATGGCATTAGCATTCAGGGAATTCATGTTGACCCTCACATGGGATGTTTGTCAAGACAGACAAGTTGGTCTACTCACCCTGGGCTGGAGGAAATGTTCTCTTTCCCCATCTTCTAGTGAGGTAACCTTTCCTGGAGTCCTGGCTTTATACCAGAATCTCAATTTCAGGATCTTTCCAGAGAATCTGGTTAATGTGATTTTCACTCTTATTTTTCCATTTTCTCTTGATTTGGGAGCCAAGTGACTTCCATTATTTTCTAGAATTCAGTTGTACATTAAAAAGGGAGGGGGCAGGCAGCAGATGGCAGAATGGTTATGTCTCTGGACTCCCACGTACTCGACCATGGTTCAAGTCCCAGACTCAGTGACTTAAAACTCACACCAGGCAGGTGTGTGTGCATGCCCAAGATCCCAAGAAGAGCCTGAAGGTGAAGGGACTGCGGTGTGGCCACCCGGCCCCAAGCGGTGATTTCTCGCTTTCTCTTTCTCTGTCTCTCCAGTGAGCATGCATGCACTATAGCAAAAATCTCTCTCTCTAAGAAAAAAAAAAGTTAGCTATGTTATTTTCATTTTATTTCAAGGTATTTTATGGGAACATTTTCAGATTATTTATTTTGCTATTTTGGCATAACTGTAAGTAAATGATGCTTTGTTCAACTGAGAGAATAATCAATATAGTTTGGCTACTTTAGGGGAGTGTGTTTTAAGGATGTAGAAAACAAAATTGCATTCTGAATCACTGAAAGCTTATACATAAATCATTATTATATGTGTTAATGCATTTAACTCTCAAAGGCAAGATTAACAAGGAAATAGAATTGCAAAATACAGAATTAGATCTACGTGATATTTATGTATATTTTAAAAATGTATTAGTGTATACTTCTCAGATTTATTAATTAAATTTCTACCTGATATACTATGTAAATTTATAAAGTACTTTTCAGAATTTAACACCCAAATAAATATAAAGCATGTCATGTACATTTAAATAATTGTGTACATGCATTATTATGAAATGGTTATAATAAGTTATTTTTCATTTGAGGGCTCAACATCATGATAATAACTTTATAAATTCATATATAAAATAAACTAAACACAGAACACAGAGCAATGAAGACAAATTGAAATTTATTTGTAATATAATTTTGATTACAAACATTGAGAAAACTAAATTTTCAGCTTATTAAAATAGTAAACAGCACTGGGATTAGCAGTTAGCGTAATGGCTATGTCGCTGGACTCCCATGTAGTTGACCGCAGTTCGAGTCCTGGACGGGGGGCTTAAACTCATGCAGGGCACATATGCGTGCATGCTCATGGTCTGGAGAGGAGAATGGAGGAGAAGGGATTGCGGCATGGCCATCCCCCCTGGGGGGGTGATTTCTCGCTTTCTGTCTCTCTGTCTCTGGCAAGCGCACGTGCCCTGTAGCAAAAAACTCTCCCTCCCCCCAAAAAAAGAAAAGAAAATAATAAACAGCACCACCCACAGGATGCCTCACCGCAGGCAAAACGAAGTGGTGGCCCTGCCGCCGCCCTGCAGACATGCATTGGTTACCCACACACTAATCCACTGTGATCAAGTCGGGCAGATTTTGGTGAAAGCTTCTTCATCTCTCTCTCTCTCTCTCTCTCTCTCTGTCCCTCCCAAAATCTGGAATACTTATTCTATTGAGATATTACACCAGTTTTAACAACTTCCTTGCAGTATGCTTAATAAGTAAATTTAAACCCATTTAAAAATAAAAAAAAAAATAGTAATTTGGTGCAGGTGCCCGAGCCTTAATGCTTTAAGGTATAGACCTTTTAGCTGATGGCTGTAGGCGTTCAGTGGGGCTAAAGGGAATATAGTAATTATCTAACAGAGTTGGAGAAGTTCCAAAGTAACAAAAGTTGCTGTGCCTGCTGCAAAGTCGACTGACTTAAAGGATAAATATAAAAGTACTGGAGCTAAACGTGTTCAAGTTGTTGCCAAGAACACAAAGGAAGAGGCCGGGGATGGTGCCACCACTGCTACTGTACTGGCACGCTCTACTGCCAAGGAAGGCTTGGAGAAGATCAGTGAAGGTGCTAGTCCATAGAAATCAGGACAGGTGTGATGTTAGCTGCTGAAGCTCTAGTTGCTGAACTCAGGCAGTCTAAACCTGTGATGACCCCAGAAGAAACTGCTCAGCCCGCTACAATTTTTGCACATGGAGACAAATTGGTAACATTATTTCTGATGTGATGAAAAAAGTTAGAAGAAAGTGTGTCATTCCAATAAAGGATGGAAAAACCCTGAATGATAAATTAGAAATTATTGAAGGCATGAAGTTTGATTGAGGGTGTATTTCTCCACACTTTATTTGTAAATCAAAAGGTGAGAAATGTGAATTCCAGGATGCCTATGTTCTACTGAGTGAGAAGGAAATTTCTAGTGTCCCGTCTATTGTACCTGCTCTTGAAATTGCCAGCGCTCACTGGAAGCCCTTGGTCATAAATGCTGAAGATGTTGATGGAGAAGCTCTGAGTACACTCATTTTGAACAGGCGAGTATTCAAAACTGCTACGGGGTCACATTGTAGCAGTCAAACCAACTTAAAGACATGGCTATATCTACAGGCAGTGTGGTGTTCGGAGAAGAGGGCTTGACCCTCAGTATTGAGGATGTTCAACCTCATGACTTAGGGAAAGTTGGAGAAATCATAGTGACCAAAGGTGATGCTATACTCTTGAAAGGAAGAGGTGACAAGGCTCAAATTGAAAAACGTATTCAAGAATCACCGAACAGTGGGATGTCACAACGAGTGAATGTGAAAAGCAAAAACTGAACGAACATCTGGCAAGACTTTCCGACGGAGTAGCTGTGCGGAAGGTTGATGGGACGGGTGATGTGGAAGTGAATGATGAAAAGAGAGTTGCAGATGCCCTCGGTGCTACAAGAGCTGCTGCTGGAGAAGGCATTGCTCTAGGAGGCGGTTGTCCCTGCTTCGGTGCATTCCAGCCTTGGGCTCATGGACTCCAGCTAAGAAAGATTTAACAATTGGCGTAAAAATGATGAAAAGAACACTCAAAATTCCTGCAATGACCATTGCTAAGCATGCAGGTGTGGAAGGATTTTCACTAGTTGAGAAAATTATGCGAAGTTCTTCAGAAGTTGGTTATGATGCCATGCTTGGAGATTTTGTGAACAGGGTCGAAAAAGGAATCATTAGCGCAATAAAGGTAGTAAGAATTGCTTCATTGGATGCTGCTGGAGTGGCCTCTGTTATCTACAACAAAAGCCGTAGTCACAGAGATCCCTGAAGAAGAGAAAGAGCCTGGAATGGGTGGAAAGGGATCATGAGCTGTGACAGGAAGCTCAAGGCAGTGCTCCTCACCGATAATGTCAGAGAAGTCAGCTGAATACAATAAAAGTGAAGGAAAGGCTGGCTGATGTTTAAGAAAAGCACTACGACCATCAGTTACTGGTTTCAGTTGACAATATACAATGGTTTACTGCTGTCGTCCGTGCCTACAGATAATTTATTTTGTATTTTTGAATAAAAAGGCATTCGTGCATTCCTGATACTGGGTGCAAGAGCCATGCCCCAATGTACTGCTTTCAACCTAACTCACCGAGGCATTTTTACTACTGTTCTGCTAAAATCAGAGCTAGCCATCACAAGATGAGGAGTTGAGAAGGAGCCTTCCCATGGAGAGTAAGAATAATTGTGTACAAAGCAGAAAAATATCCAATTATGTGACAACCTTTGTGTAATAAAAATTTGTTTGAAGTAAAAAAAACCAAAAAACTAGTAAACATATTGAGATAACTTAATTTTCTTGAGTGAAGATTTAAATATTTATAGTTTCTATTTTTCAGTGTTTTGTTTTACCAAAATACTTAAATATATACATATGTATGAGTCAGGGGATCATGGACATTTAATAAATTTTTTTTGAGGGACCAGCAGTTAGCGTAATGACTATGTCGCTGGACTCTCATATAGTCGACCACCGTTCGAGTCCCGGAACTGGTGGCTTAAACTCGTGTGCGTGCGTGCCCAAGATCCCGAGAGGAGAATGGAGGAGAAGGGATTGCGGCGTGGCTATCCCCCCTGGGGGGTGATTTCTCACTTTCTGTCTCTCTGTCTCTCTCTGTCTGTCTGGCGAGTGCATGAGTCCTATAGCAAAAAGAAAGAAAAAAAATAATTTTATTTTGCTATTATGCTACATTTTCTAGATTCCCTATAACAAGCATGCATTATTTTTAATAATAAGGACAACCAATAACTGTTATACCAAGTATCTTTATTTGGGTGCTTTTTAACTTTCTGACAATTTTAAATAAATCTTTAGTTTGTTTACTTTCTAGAAATAACTTTGAAGTTGTCACAGACTTGTTTATAAATGATCCCCCATATAATAATATTGTAAGTTGATATTCTTTCTGAGGGTCATTTATATATTATTTATAATAACTTTTGATTTATGCGACACATCTTAGCAAAAGAATTTCAGCAATTCTTTTCAAGAATTCCAAGTACATGAAGCAGAAGTTTATTAGTTCCTTAGAGTCTTCTATTTTAGCTTTCTGTCTTTTATTCCATAATGTTATTATTCTCTTGACTTTCGTGTATAATGTGAATGCCATGGAAATATTTCAGTATACATTTAAATCAAAATGCATTTTACTTAACTCAAGAAAATGGTAAAGGATTTTAAAGGACAAAAATAATTTTCATTTTATACCAGCTGCTGAAGCATAGGATAATAATGTTGTAATAGGGCCCAGTAGATGGTGCAGTGGTTACATCGCTGGACTCCCACATGGCTGACCCCCGTTTGAGTCCTGGGCCTACTGGCTTGAAAATCATGCCAGGCTGGTGTGTATATGTGCCCAAGATCCCAGGAGAAGAATGGAGGGGAAGGGATTGTGGTGTGGCCATCTTCCTTGGGGGGTGATTTCTCCTTTCACTGTCTCTATCCCTCTCTCTCTCCAGTGAGTGCATGTGCCCAATGGCAAAAGCTTCTAAAAATTAGTAATACTAGTATTATAATAATTTTCAGTTTAATATATTCAAATTTAAATATTTGAAAAGTTTTAAAGTCTCATATATAAGTTTGAATTTTATAATTAAGTTTGAAATGTCATACTTTTAAAACCAAACCTTGGTAGCAGATAGCATATTGATTATATTGCTGGACTCCCATGTAGTTGACCTTAGTTCCAGTCCTGGACCTAGAGGCTTAAAACTCATGATGGGGACCTGTGCATGCATGCCCAAAATACTGAGAGGAGAATGGAGGAGGAGGGATTGTGGCATGGCCATCTTCCCTGGGAAGTGATGTCTCATTTTCTGTCTCTCCGTTTCTCTGTGTCTCTGGTGTGTACATGCACCCTATAGCAAAAATATCTCTAAAAACAAAAACGAAAACAAGCCACACTTTATCCAAATAATTTTTACATAATCACTGTCTTTTCAAGGCTACGCTTTCATAATTCTACTATAAAAATAAGATTATCTGGTGGGGCCAGCAGGTGGCATGGCACTGGACCCACACATGGCTGCTCATGGTTTGAGTCCTAGACCTGGCTGCTCCTTTTCTCACTCCCCCCCGCCCCCCGCTCTCTCTGGTGAACATATGTGCCCTATAGCAAATTAAAAAATAATAATGATAACGTATAAAATTAAATAAATAATTATTTTGTTTAAAAGAATGAGATCATCTATCTTTGTCTCTATAGCTAATCACAATGCCTGGTTCCAAAAATAAATAAATAAATAAATAAAACCACAAAAAAAAAGCTTCTACATCATTTTAAATCTTCTTTTGCATCCTAAACAAAATATAATCAACTCCATACCCCCAAAACTGACATTAAAAAATTAAGCGAACAAATTATTAGCTTTCTTTGCTGGTCTGTAAATTTGAAATGTCTTAAAGATGCAATTGTGATTTTTAGAAAAGTTCTGAGTTTTGTACATAACTCTGTGGAAAGTCATGAGTTCTTCTTCATGTTATTATATAACTTTATTTACATAAACCTTGCATTACTAAGAGAAGCATATAGTATTATAATATATTGATTCCTATTTTTGTTATTGTTTATTCTGTCATTTTGTTGTTTATGTAGAATTATATGGACTATTTTTCCCTTTATGAAATAGAAAAGGGAACAAAAAGAGAGAGAGGGGAAGAGAGACAGACAAGCATTTTTGTCAGAGTCTCTCTGTGTCACTACTTCCCTGAGTTCCCAAAGAGCTGGAACTATGGGCATGCAGCACTGTGTCTTGTAGGTTCAGGTTGGCCTGGAAACTAAACCCGGGTCTTCAGTGTGGCTTCCAGCCTCTGGAGTAATGGTGCTACCTGCACACCATGACAGCTGAACTGAATTACATCAACTTTGAAGCCATATTGTTGAGTCACCCTTTCTTTTTCTACATCCTTTGGGATGACATGTGATAACTGTCACTGTCTTCAATTATTTAAAAGGTGTAAAGAGCAGCAGCATGTGCATTTTCTCCAGCTCACTGTAACGCCAGTGCAGTTCACGGCAGGCTAACTGGGGGATGGGGACAGTTGCTGTGTTTCAGTCATTCTCCACTTTGTGACACACGCAGAGCTCACACTAAACTTGGCAGAGCACACGGCAGATGATCAAACCTGTTACCAGGTTTGATCTGCTACCTAAGAGTGTTACCAACTACTTTTAACTGCAGTATGACCTTGGGATGAGTAAATTCTTCGGGACGTTTTCAAGGGAAGTGAGTGTATTCACAACTTGATAAATTACAGCCATTTGGTTTTAAATAAACTCAGTTCGTGTTATTTAACAAGAATATTTAACTAGTATTGAGTACATTACTTTCTAAAATAAAATAAAATACATCAAGGAATAAATCAAATTATGGATGATATAAAACTGTATAAATTTATTCCACTAGGACTATTTCTCACTATGTGTGTAGAATGGAAAATACATAGAACATAGCAAACGAAGTTGTGTGACAATGGTAGAGTAGCTTAATACAGTAAATATGAAACACATTTGGCTCAGGGTCTGAGGCACTGCCAGTAGCATACGAGACTTCAGAGCTGGGAGCTACATAATGACTGTGGTTTGAGTCTCCTCCCAGGCAATTTGGAAACACAGTAGGTGTAAGCATGTGTGCCTAGGATCCTGGAGGCTGGAGGACTGGAGGAAGGGGACTGCAGGGGTGGCAACAGAGCCCTGTGGAGGATACATCTCTCTCTCTCTCTCTCATATGCATACATGATCTGTCAAGAATCACTTTTAAAAATTAATAAAATAAAATAATTGGACCAGCAGATGGCATAATGGTTATGTTCCTGGACTCCTATATAGTTGACAGCAGTTCGAGTCCCAGACCCGGTGCTTCAAACTCATGCCAGGCACATGTGCATGAGTGCCCAAAATCCTAAGAAGAGATTTCAGGAGAAGGGACTGTGGTGTGGTCATTCCCCCCGAGGGATGATTTCTTGCTTTCTGAATCTTGTCTCTCTCTGTCTCTCCAGCAAGTGAACGCTCCCTATAGTAAAAATCTCTTTTAAAAATTAAGTAAAAGTAAGTAAGTAAAATAAAAGAGAACTAGACACTGATTTTTCATACACACACACACACACACACACACACACACACACACACACACATATACATATATATATGAATATGCATTTAACGCGTTTATGTATTTGGAACTATTCATATTTAAGGATTTAAATAATAAATGTATCACTGTTGGATTTTGACTATTTCTTCTTAAGATTGCTTATGGCTTAAGGAAGAATCAGATGCCATCTACAATTCAGATAGATAGGTCAATATACATACACGTACATATTAGGTTGGTGCAAAAGTAATTTACATTGTTGAAATTTGTTGTTTGATATTGGGTACATTCTTAAATAAATGTGGTTATGTTATATATCATTTTAATGCACAATTCTTGCTTTCATTTTTTGCTAATGACTTATTATTTGGTGTCTATTATATATGTATTATATATATAATATATATATATGTATTAGACTATAGAAATGATGTTAGGTGGGGCTGGCAGGTGATGTGGTGGTTAAGAGGGCACTGGACTCCCACATGGACAACTGTGGTTCAAGCCCCGGACCTGGTGGCTTGCTTTCTCACTTTCTCTCTCTCTCTCCTCCCACTCCTGTCTGGTCAAATTAAAATAAATAAGTAAATAAATATAGTTAAATGAAATAATTCATTTTTTACAAAAGGAATGATGTTAGTCATAAAATAAATTCGAGTATATTTTTATTCGGATTCAAAATGGGTCATAAAGCAGCAGAGATAATTCACAACATCAGCCAGACATTTGGCCCAGGAACTGCTAACACACGTACAGTGCAGCAGTGGGTCAAGGAATTTTGCAAAGGAGGTGAGAGAGCCTCGAAAATGAGGAGCATATTGGCCGGCCATTGGAAGTGACCAATTGAAGCAATCATCGAAGCTGATCCCCTACAACTGCACAAGAAGTTGCCAGATAACTCAGCGTTGAGCATTCTCTGGTCATTTGGCAGGTGAAGCAAATTGGAAAGGTGAAAAGGCTTGGTAATTGAGTGCCTTATGAGTTGACTAAACATCAAAAAAGTTATCCTTTTGAAGTGTCATCTTCTCTTATGCTGTACAAGAGTTTCTCAATCAGATTGTGATGTGCAATGAAAAGTGGATTTCATATCAGCCAGCAATGAACAGTTCAGTGGTTGGAACGAGAAGACGCTGCAATGCCAAAATTGGAAGGCCATGACACTGTGTGGTGGGGCTGACCCACTATAACTTTCTGGGTCCCAGAAAAACTATTACATCCAAGAAGTCTCTTCAGCACATCAATGAGAAGCACTGAAAACTGGAATGCCTGTAGCTGGCACTGGTCAACAGAAAGGGTCCAATTCTCCACAACAGCACCCAAGCTCATGTTGCATAACCAACTTCAAAAGTCAAATGAATTGAGTACATGATCTGTCAAGAATCACTTTTAAAAATTAATAAAATAAAATAATTGGACCAGCAGATGGCATAATGGTTATGTTCCTGGACTCCTATATAGTTGACAGCAGTTCGAGTCCCAGACCCGGTGCTTCAAACTCATGCCAGGCACATGTGCATGAGTGCCCAAAATCCTAAGAAGAGATTTCAGGAGAAGGGACTGTGGTGTGGTCATTCCCCCCGAGGGATGATTTCTTGCTTTCTGAATCTTGTCTCTCTCTGTCTCTCCAGCAAGTGAACGCTCCCTATAGTAAAAATCTCTTTTAAAAATTAAGTAAAAGTAAGTAAGTAAAATAAAAGAGAACTAGACACAGATTTTTCATACACACACACACACACACACACACACACACACACACACACACATATACATATATATATGAATATGCATTTCACGCGTTTATGTATTTTTCATATTTAAGGATTTAAATAATAAATGTATCACTGTTGGATTTTGACTATTTCTTCTTAAGATTGCTTATGGCTTAAGGAAGAATCAGATGCCATCTACAATTCAGATAGATAGGTCAATATACATACACGTACATATTAGGTTGGTGCAAAAGTAATTTACATTGTTGAAATTTGTTGTTTGATATTGGGTACATTCTTAAATAAATGTGGTTATGTTATATATCATTTTAATGCACAATTCTTGCTTTCATTTTTTGCTAATGACTTATTATTTG
Organism: Tupaia belangeri chinensis; assembly: GCF_000334495.1. Lineage (NCBI taxonomy): Eukaryota > Metazoa > Chordata > Mammalia > Scandentia > Tupaiidae > Tupaia > Tupaia belangeri. The sequence continues at coordinate 567,300 of NW_006204918.1, forward strand.
GTGTCTATTATATATGTATTATATATATAATATATATATATGTATTAGACTATAGAAATGATGTTAGGTGGGGCTGGCAGGTGATGTGGTGGTTAAGAGGGCACTGGACTCCCACATGGACAACTGTGGTTCAAGCCCCGGACCTGGTGGCTTGCTTTCTCACTTTCTCTCTCTCTCTCCTCCCACTCCTGTCTGGTCAAATTAAAATAAATAAGTAAATAAATATAGTTAAATGAAATAATTCATTTTTTACAAAAGGAATGATGTTAGTCATAAAATAAATTCGAGTATATTTTTATTCGGATTCAAAATGGGTCATAAAGCAGCAGAGATAATTCACAACATCAGCCAGACATTTGGCCCAGGAACTGCTAACACACGTACAGTGCAGCAGTGGGTCAAGGAATTTTGCAAAGGAGGTGAGAGAGCCTCGAAAATGAGGAGCATATTGGCCGGCCATTGGAAGTGACCAATTGAAGCAATCATCGAAGCTGATCCCCTACAACTGCACAAGAAGTTGCCAGATAACTCAGCGTTGAGCATTCTCTGGTCATTTGGCAGGTGAAGCAAATTGGAAAGGTGAAAAGGCTTGGTAATTGAGTGCCTTATGAGTTGACTAAACATCAAAAAAGTTATCCTTTTGAAGTGTCATCTTCTCTTATGCTGTACAAGAGTTTCTCAATCAGATTGTGATGTGCAATGAAAAGTGGATTTCATATCAGCCAGCAATGAACAGTTCAGTGGTTGGAACGAGAAGACGCTGCAATGCCAAAATTGGAAGGCCATGACACTGTGTGGTGGGGCTGACCCACTATAACTTTCTGGGTCCCAGAAAAACTATTACATCCAAGAAGTCTCTTCAGCACATCAATGAGAAGCACTGAAAACTGGAATGCCTGTAGCTGGCACTGGTCAACAGAAAGGGTCCAATTCTCCACAACAGCACCCAAGCTCATGTTGCATAACCAACTTCAAAAGTCAAATGAATTGAGATATAAAATTTTGCCTCTTCCACCATATCCACCTGACCTCTCACCAACTGACTGACTTCTTTCAGCATCTCGACAACCTTTTGCAGGAAAAACACTTCCATAACCAGCAGGATGTAGAAGATGCTTCCCATGCATTCATCAAATCCCAAAGCATGAATTTTTACACTACAAGAATAAACATTTCTCATTGGTAAATTTGTGTTGGTTGCAATGGTTTCTCTTTTGATTAATAAAGATGTGCTTGAGTCTAGTTACAATGATTTAAAATTCATGGTCCAAAACCCCAATTGCTTTTGCACCGACCTAAATATATACATACACACACATGTACGTCAATTAGATGCATGAGAATATATGTGTACATATACATATGTTTCTCAGCATGGTAGGAACTTAAGAAACCTTCTAAAATTATAAAAATATAATTGAGGGCTCGGTTCAGAGGAAATCACATAGCCTGAGACCATGAAAGAGTACAGTAGTCACCCAGGGAAAGCAGGATGAGGACTCAGATGGGAAGGAAGGGGAAGGGTTTGGGAAAGGTTATCGAGTTCTGGATATATGCAGTTGGATTGCTTGAAGGATTACTACATGGGGTTTGTAAAAGAAAAGGAGGAGTCGCAGATGTCCCTGATGTTTCTGGACTAAGCAGTAGGAAGGATAGTGTATTATTCATTGAAAGGGAAAAACTACCAGCCGGCTAGGAGTGTGGTGGTTAAGGTGACTGGATCCCACATGACTGTGGAGTCTGAGTCCCAAACCCAGTGGCTTGAAAAGCATGCCAGCATAGGTGGATGCATGCACAAAATCCAGAGAGGAGAAGGGAGGAGAAGGGATTATGGCATGACCAGCCCCTCTGGGGTGGGGGGTGCTTTCTTTCTTTCTCTCTGTGTCTCTCTTGGGCAATCACACATGTTATATAGTAAATTTAAAAAGGGAAAAAAAGAAAAGAATAAATCAGGGTGGGACTATGATCAAAGATCTAGGGTTAAATTTTGAACATGTTAGGTTTGAGATGTCTATTAATGTCTAAATATAGGTAGGCTAGAGAGAGCTTAGACCCAGAAGTCTTCATTTCAGGCAAGAATTCCAGGTCTAAGATGTAAATTTGAGAGTCAAAGCCATTAGATGACATCATAAGGGGTGTGTGTGTGTGTGTGGGTGTGTGCATGTGTGTGTGTGTGTGTGTGTGTGTGTGTAAATAAGGGCCACAAATTCAGCCCTGAAGCCCTCCTAAGTTGACAGGTTCAGGAAGAGAGAATCCAATAAAGGAGCCAAGAGGGAGCTGTCAGAATGGTAGGCAGGAAATTTGGAAAGGAGATACTGAGAGGCCGTGGGAAGAGAGCCAGAATTACTGAGAGCCAAGCAGAAACCTGACTTCAGCGATGCGATGCTGTAGGGACACAGGTGCGTATTGTGGCACTTGGTAAAGTCAAATGCTTGGTTGATACGCTAGTTTGCTAAGAATGACTTTGAAAAGTAACTGAAACGGAGTCACTTACGGAGTAGAATTTTATTACCCTACAATTCTGGAGGCCGGAAATCAAATGAAGGTTTTGACAGGGTTCATTCCTACTGAAGACCGTGAGGGGAAATCTATTCCATGCCTCCCCCTTACCTCTGAGTGCTATCCTGGCAGTCTTTGTTTTTGGCTTACCTCTGCCTTGACCTTCACAAGGTGTTCTGTGTGCGTGTGTGTGTATGCATGCGTACATGTGATTTTAGAATCCAAAATTATTCCCTTTTTTTAAAATTTTGCTACAGGGAGCATCCACTCCTCAGGGAGAGACAGAGAGGCAGAGACAGAGGAAGAGGGAGAAAGCATTTCCCCTGAAAAACAGCTACTCTACTCTACGGTCTTCTTTGTTGTTCCATTTTGTTGGGATTTGGGGTATGCATGCACATGCACTGTGTATATTTTTCAAACCACCTGGCCACGACACGAAAGCACAGGACTGGCCATGTGGATTCTGGCCACATTAGCCACAGGGTCATCGAGTCAGCCCCAAGTTTCCCCTTTTTTACAAAAACCCCTGTCATCTTGGCTTAGGGTCCACTCTGCTTCAGTGTGACCTCACCTTTACTGATGGCAGCTGCACAACCTGATTTCCAAGTAAAGTCACCTTCTGAGGTACTTCTGGGTAAGATTTCCACATACAAATTTGGAAAAGAGCACAACTCCACCCCCCAAAATTGGGCAGAGATTAGGAGAGAATGGAGACAGGAAATGAAGTGAACGCAGAAAGCTCTTTTAAGGACTGTTACTTAAAAGGGAGCAAAAATAGTGCAGTAACTGGAAGAGAAAAGTGGAGCTAAGGAGCTAAGAGCTTTTTTAAAAAAAAAATTTGCTTATTTATTGCATTTTGTTTCTTTTCTCTTTTTAAAGAGATTTTTTGCCATAGGTCATATGTACCTAGCAGAGAGACAGAGAAAAACAGAGAGACAGAAAGTGAGGAATCCTGGAACCAGCAGTTAGCATAATGGCTATGTCGCTGGACTCCCACGTAGTTGACCGTGGTTTACATCCCGGACCGGTAGCTTAAAACTCACTCCGGGCGCGTGTGCGTGCGTGCCCAGGATCCCAAGAGGATAATGGAGAAGGGATTGTGGTGTGACCATTCCCCCTGGTGGGTGATTTCTCACTTTCTGTCTCTATGTCTCTGTCTGTCTGGCAAGTGCGTGCGCCCAATAGCGAAAATCTGTCCAAAAAAAAAGAAAGAAAGTGAGGAATCCTTACCCCCACCCCCATGGCCCCATGGGAAATGGCCACGTGTCAGTCCTTTCTCCTCCATTCTCTTCTCGGGATCTTGGGCACGCACACACACGTGCCCGGCGTGAGTTTCAAGCCACCGGGTCCAGGACTCGCACTGCAGTGGACTATGTGGGAGTCCAGCAACGTAAACATTACACCATCTGCTGACTTCAGCATTTTGCTCCTTTATAATTTGTTTAACTTATTTATTCATTTCTTCTGTGAGTGAGAAAAGGGGAGAAAAAGAAAGAATGATTGCATCCCTAACAGGACAGAGCCATACTGCCGCCATCCACTCTCAGCCAGCCCCGATCATGGGCATATGTACGCCTGGGGCACTCCGGAAGGTCTCCTGACAGTGTCCTACACTGTCCCTGTGAGCCAGCCTCTCAGAGCAGTGCCTTGCACTTCCATCCCACTGTCTTGCCTCTGTGTGCCTTTCGGATAGGCCCAGTCCAGAACAGAAGGAATCATTTGTAGTTATGGCTAAGGGGGCTAAATTCTAAAGCAGTGAGTAAGGAATAAGGAGGAGGATCAAGCACACATTGAAGGAGCTGGCGTTAGGCTAAGACAGTTCATTCTTAGAAACAGGATGACAGAGAATAGAAACAGAGCCGGTGAGTGGGCCTGCAGTGCAGCATTCCATGGAATTTCACTTATTTTTTCTTTCTTTCCTTTTTTTTTTTTTTTGATGATGTAGAAAGCAAAGTTTTAGCATTGAAGGAAGATGGGAAGGTAGATGACAAAGGTCTATAAAGCTTGGAAAGGTGAGAAACAGTCATTCAGAAGAGAGGAGTGATTAGACGGGTTAACACATGACGCGTGTGAAAGCAAGCGTGAGGAGCCCCGCTGAAACTAATGGTCGTTAACTCGAAGCAAAACCAAAGACAGAGTTTGTGTTTTTCTCCTGTCACATCAATCCATGCACAAATATGAAGGCCCAGACAAGCAAAGAATTGGAATTGGTTGAGATGTCTTCTCCAGGTGAGTATGACAGTGAGAAAGAAGAACTGGCATGTCTGCGAGGGAGACACTGTGAGTTTGCCCCGTGGGACTGGGTGTCGGGATAAGGAGGGCAGGGCAACGCAGGGTGAGAGGCCGTGTGAAGGTGGGCACCCACGTGAGAGTGTAGGAACTGGCACTCCAGAGGAAGTGAACAGGAGAGGCCATGATCCGTGAGTGAGGTGCTGGAAGGAATTGCTGAATTAAGGCAAAAAAAAAAAAAAACAATTGGGAAGGAGAGATTCAAAGAACCAAGAGCCTGAGTTGATCAAAAGATTGTTCAAGCATGTATTAAAATGAAAGGGTTCAGACAGGGACCAGCAGTTAGCGTAGTGGCTATGTCGCTGGACTCCCATGGAGTCGACTGTGGTTTGAGTTCCGGACCCAGCGGCTTAAACTCACGCCGGGCACATGTGCGTGCGTGAGAGCCCAAGATCCCGAGAGGAGAAAGGAGGAGAAGGGATTGTGGCATGGCCATCCCCCTGGGGGTGATTTCTATCTCTGTCTCTCTCTGTCTTTCTGGGGAGCCCACGTGCCCTATAACAAAAATCTCTCAAAAAAAAAAGGGTTCAGACAGAAACCTGGGACTCAGAAGCCAAATCATAGAAGACTGATTTATTAACCCGAGGGGTGGATAACAGCAGAAATGAAGAGTGCTGAGTAACAGCTACCGACAGAAGAGTTAGAGCAGGTTTCCAGAGGGAGGACCGCCTAGAGCTGGTAATGAGGAGCCGGGGGTTACTCACCTGAAGGTTCAAGCGAGAAGCGTAATAGAAAGCCTGCTTGCTGAGCTGAGCTGCAGGAAGAGCAGGACTCTCAGAAGAGCCAGATTTCTGTTAGATCAAGCAATTCAAGGGGCCAGCAGGTGGTGTGGTGCTTGGGGTGTTTGGACTCCCACGTGGCTGACCGCGGTTTGAGTCCTAGACCTGGCAGTTTACTTCACTTTCCTTCTTCCTCTCTGTCTCTCTCCAGTCAACTTCAATAAAATAAAAATTAGTAAATAAGAAAAAGATAATGACAATGAATAAAATTTAAAAAAAAAAAGAAATTCTGGATATGGAAGACTTTGCTGACAATGACATTTCCTAGACAGAGAGAGACAGAGAGACAGAAAGCGGGAAATCACCCCCCAGGGGGGATGGTCACACCGCAATCCCTTCTCCTCCATTCTCCTCTCAGGATCTTGGGCATGCATGCACATGCGCCTGGCGTGAGTTTTAAGCCACCGGGTCCAGGACTGGAACCACTGTTGACTACATAGGAGTCCAGTGACCATAGCCATTACACCAACTGCTGGTCCCAAAAAGCATATCTTCTTTTGAGTTATGCTATACCACCATTGGCTTTGTTCAGCTCCTCAGATTCTCTTGCTCTAAGTTCTAAAGTGGAGTTTGGCATATCAAGTAATTCACCAGCAGATTAAAAAGAATCTCTTTTCATGACTTCATCAGTTTCACTGTTTATCTTACTCTATTACTTCTTTAAGTTCATGTGAATAGCTGTTGTCCATTATCAAGCAACCAGTTTCTGTAGCTGGGAAGATGAAGGATCATAGGCAGGAAGGGCTGATTGAACTGAAGGCCAGGTGAGCCACATGTGCAGAATCTGGAATTCCACCCCCGTTACTGTCATGAAAAATGCCCTGTTAAAAGATTACCCTAGGGGCCAGCAGGTGGTGTAGTGACTAAGACATTGCACTCCCATTTGGTTGCCCACAGTTCGGGTCTTGGACCTGGCGACTTGAAACTCAATGCTGAGCATGTGTGTGTGTGTGTGTGCCCATAATCTTGAAAGGAGCATGGAGAAAGGATTGTTGCATGGCCATCCCCCTTCAGGGGTGATTCCTCATTTTCTGTCTCTGTTCCTCCAGGGAGCATACATACCCTAGAGCAAACATTTCTCCAAAAAAAGTACTGTCCTAAATCTGTACATTCAAATGCCTTTCAAGTAGGGTTTATTTTCTTTTATTTCATTCCTACACTTAGGCATGTTCAGGGCTGAGAGTTTATATTAAATGAAAAAATGGGCCAGAGAGTTCTCAGTCTTGTGCACACTGGGGGAGGCAATAATTTCCATGGGCAAGAATGAGAAAGGTTTCCACACTAATGGGCAATCTCTTCTTAATTGTTTTTATATGAATTATTATATCAAGTTAAATGTCTATAGCTGATTTAGAGGCTAAGTATAAAGTATCAAGACAATATCACAGGACCAGCCCTGAAATCTAGTGACTAAGGGAGCCAGATCCCACATAACTAACCGTGGTTTAAATCCCAAGTCCAGAGGCTTGTAAAACATGCTGGGCACATGTGTGTGCATGCCTCACATCCCAACAGGATAGGGCAATACGGGAGAAGGGATCTCCGCATAGGGGAATGCTTTCTCTCTCTCTCTCTCTCTCTCTCGGACACACCCTTCAGCAATTAAAAATAAAAAATAAAACATATTAAAATATAACTTTAAATCAATTGTTATTTTCTTTTAAAATTATTTTTTCAGTTATATTATTTCTTTTTCTTTTTTTGAGAGGTTTTTGCTATAGTGTGCGTGCTCTTGCCAGACAGATAAAGAGAGACAGAGAGACAGAAAGCGAGAAATCACCCCCCAGGGGGGATGGTCACGCCGCAATCCCTTCTCCTCCATTCTCCTCTCGGGATCTTGGGCATGCCCGCACACGCGCCCGGTGTGAGTCTAAGCCACAGGGTCCAGGACTCGAACCACAGTCGACTATGTGGGAGTACAGCAACATAGCCATTATGCTAACTGCTGGTCCCAATTGTTATTTTCTTTTAAAAGTATTTTTTCAGTTATATTATTTCTGTTATGGGGGAAGCACCCTCAATGGTGTCTCATCACATCATCATTCTCCCTCCAGCTTTTCCTGTCAACCAGGACCTTGGGTATGTACATGCCTGGTATGCTCAGGCTGGCCTGGGGTCTGAACCCCTGATCCTTCACACGGCTATCCAGATTTGCAAGGTGCCATGCTCCTGCCTGTGCCACTGCGTGTGGTTCTAAAGTTATTTTATTATCTAATTCACAAGCTAATTTTTAAGGGAGATTTTTGCTATAGATTATGCACTTTCCGGAGAGACAGAGAGACAGAAAGTAAGAAATCAGCCCCCAGGGAAAGACCGCCATGCTGCAATCCCTTCTCCTCCATTCTTCTCTTGGGATTTTGGGCACACACGCACATGTGCCCAGCATGTGTGTCAAGCTGCCAGGTCCAGGACTCAAACCATGGTCAACTATGTGGGAGTTGAGTGCCTTAACTACTATGCCACATGTTGGCCCCAAAAGCTATTTTTTTAAATTAAATTTTACTTATTTATTCTTACATAAATATGAAGGCCCAGATAAGCAAAGAATTGAAATTGGTTGAGATGTCTTCTCCAGGTGAGTATGACAGTGAGAAAGAAGAACTGGCATGTCTGCGAGGGAGACACTGTGAGTTTGTCCCGTGGGACTGGGTGTCGGGATAAGGAGGGCAGGGCAACGCAGGGTGAGAGGCCGTGTGAAGGTGGGCACCCACGTGAGAGTGTAGGAACTGGCACTCCAGAGGAAGTGAACAGGAGAGGCCATGATCCGTGAGTGAGGTGCTGGAAGGAATTGCTGAATTAAGGCAAAAAAAAAAAAAAACAATTGGGAAGGAGAGATTCAAAGAACCAAGAGCCTGAGTTGATCAAAAGATTGTTCAAGCATGTGTTAAAATGAAAGGGTTCAGACAGGGACCAGCAGTTAGCGTAGTGGCTATGTCGCTGGACTCCCATGGAGTCGACTGCGGTTCGAGTGCCGGACCCGGTGGCTTAAACTCACGCTTGGGCACATGTGCGTGCGTGCGAGCCCAAGATCCCGAGAGGAGAAAGGAGGAGAAGGGATTGTGGCATGGCCATCCCCCTGGGGGTGATTTCTATCTCTGTCTCTCTCTGTCTTTCTGGGGAGCCCACGTGCCCTATAACAAAAATCTCTCAAAAAAAAAAGGGTTCAGACAGAAACCTGGGACTCAGAAGCCAAATCATAGAAGACTGATTTATTAACCCGAGGGGTGGATAACAGCAGAAATGAAGAGTGCTGAGTAACAGCTACCGACAGAAGAGTTAGAGCAGGTTTCCAGAGGGAGGACCGCCTAGAGCTGGTAATGAGGAGCCGGGGGTTACTCACCTGAAGGTTCAAGCGAGAAGCGTAATAGAAAGCCTGCTTGCTGAGCTGAGCTGCAGGAAGAGCAGGACTCTCAGAAGAGCCAGATTTCTGTTAGATCAAGCAATTCAAGGGGCCAGCAGGTGGTGTGGTGCTTGGGGTGTTTGGACTCCCACGTGGCTGACCGCGGTTTGAGTCCTAGACCTGACAATTCACTTCACTTTCCTTCTTCCTCTCTGTCTCTCTCCAGTCAACTTCAATAAAATAAAAATTAGTAAATAAGAAAAAGATAATGACAATGAATAAAATTTAAAAAAAAAAAGAAATTCTGGATATGGAAGACTTTGCTGACAATGACATTTCCTAGACAGAGAGAGACAGAGAGACAGAAAGCGGGAAATCACCCCCCAGGGGGGATGGTCACACCGCAATCCCTTCTCCTCCATTCTCCTCTCAGGATCTTGGGCATGCATGCACATGCGCCTGGCGTGAGTTTTAAGCCACCGGGTCCAGGACTGGAACCACTGTTGACTACATAGGAGTCCAGTGACCATAGCCATTACACCAACTGCTGGTCCCAAAAAGCATATCTTCCTTTGAGTCATGCTATACCACCGTTGGCTTTGTTCAGCTCCTCAGATTCTCTTGCTCTAAGTTCTAAAGTGGAGTTTGGCATATCAAGTAATTCACCAGCAGATTAAAAAGAATCTCTTTTCATGACTTCATCAGTTTCACTGTTTATCTTACTCTATTACTTCTTTAAGTTCATGTGAATAGCTGTTGTCCATTATCAAGCAACCAGTTTCTGTAGCTGGGAAGATGAAGGATCATAGGCAGGAAGGGCTGATTGAACTGAAGGCCAGGTGAGCCACATGTGCAGAATCTGGAATTCCACCCCCGTTACTGTCATGAAAAATGCCCTGTTAAAAGATTACCCTAGGGGCCAGCAGGTGGTGTAGTGACTAAGACATTGCACTCCCATTTGGTTGCCCACAGTTCGGGTCTTGGACCTGGCGACTTGAAACTCAATGCTGAGCATGTGTGTGTGTGTGTGTGCCCATAATCTTGAAAGGAGCATGGAGAAAGGATTGTTGCATGGCCATCCCCCTTCAGGGGTGATTCCTCATTTTCTGTCTCTGTTCCTCCAGGGAGCATACATACCCTAGAGCAAACATTTCTCCAAAAAAAGTACTGTCCTAAATCTGTACATTCAAATGCCTTTCAAGTAGGGTTTATTTTCTTTTATTTCATTCCTACACTTAGGCATGTTCAGGGCTGAGAGTTTATATTAAATGAAAAAAAGGGCCAGAGAGTTCTCAGTCTTGTGCACACTGGGGGAGGCAATAATTTCCATGGGCAAGAATGAGAAAGGTTTCCACACTAATGGGCAATCTCTTCTTAATTGTTTTTATATGAATTATTATATCAAGTTAAATGTCTATAGCTGATTTAGAGGCTAAGTATAAAGTATCAAGACAATATCACAGGACCAGCCCTGAAATCTAGTGACTAAGGGAGCCAGATCCCACATAACTAACCGTGGTTTAAATCCCAAGTCCAGAGGCTTGTAAAACATGCTGGGCACATGTGTGTGCATGCCTCACATCCCAACAGGATAGGGCAATACGGGAGAAGGGATCTCCGCATAGGGGAATGCTTTCTCTCTCTCTCTCTCTCTCTCTCGGACACACACTTCAGCAATTAAAAATAAAAAATAAAACATATTAAAATATAACTTTAAATCAATTGTTATTTTCTTTTAAAATTATTTTTTCAGTTATATTATTTCTTTTTCTTTTTTTGAGAGGTTTTTGCTATAGTGTGCGTGCTCTTGCCAGACAGATAAAGAGAGACAGAGAGACAGAAAGCGAGAAATCACCCCCCAGGGGGGATGGTCACGCCGCAATCCCTTCTCCTCCATTCTCCTCTCGGGATCTTGGGCATGCCCGCACACGCGCGCGGTGTGAGTCTAAGGCACAGGGTCCAGGACTCGAACCACAGTCGACTATGTGGGAGTACAGCAACATAGCCATTATGCTAACTGCTGGTCCCAATTGTTATTTTCTTTTAAAAGTATTTTTTCAGTTATATTATTTCTGTTATGGGGGAAGCACCCTCAATGGTGTCTCATCACATCATCATTCTCCCTCCAGCTTTTCCTGTCAACCAGGACCTTGGGTATGTACATGCCTGGTATGCTCAGGCTGGCCTGGGGTCTGAACCCCTGATCCTTCACACGGCTATCCAGATTTGCAAGGTGCCATGCTCCTGCCTGTGCCACTGCGTGTGGTTCTAAAGTTATTTTATTATCTAATTCACAAGCTAATTTTTAAGGGAGATTTTTGCTATAGATTATGCACTTTCCGGAGAGACAGAGAGACAGAAAGTAAGAAATCAGCCCCCAGGGAAAGACCGCCATGCTGCAATCCCTTCTCCTCCATTCTTCTCTTGGGATTTTGGGCACACACGCACATGTGCCCAGCATGTGTGTCAAGCTGCCAGGTCCAGGACTCAAACCATGGTCAACTATGTGGGAGTTGAGTGCCTTAACTACTATGCCACATGTTGGCCCCAAAAGCTATTTTTTTAAATTAAATTTTACTTATTTATTCTTACATCTTTCCACCCATAGTCCTCAATGCAAAGAATTTATATAAGCCGTTGGATAATTATCTTTCCAATCATTTATCAGTAAACTTAAATATAAGAAGTATGCACACAGACATATCCTCATGTAAAATATAGTTGAATACAGTTTCTCTTGCTATTTGTTTTTTTTTTGGTAGAGGTTTTTGCTTTAGGGCATGTGCTTGCCAGAAAGACAGAGACAGAGAAACAGAAAGTGAGAAATCATCCCCCAGGGGAGATGGCCACACCGCAATTCCTTCTCCTCCATTCTTCTCTCAGGATCTTGGGCACGCACACAACATGCTCTCATTGTGAGTTTAAGTGACCAGGTCTGGGACTCAAACCGCGGTCAACTGCATGCGAGTCCAGTGACATAGCCATTACGCCAACTGCTGGTCCAATGGTATCTCTATTATAGTGCTGCCTGCTTTGTCCTCTCGGCAGTGTCTTGGAGAGCTCATGTTAACACTTGTCTTTATACTTCATTTTCTGGGTTAAACAGCATTCCATTATGCAGAAGCTCACTTAACCAATTTCTGTTGATGGATATTTCACCAGTTCTCAGCTTTTCACTAGGGTGTACCATATTGTTACAAACTCCTATGCATTCCTCTTTTATGTTTACATTTATTTCCCTGGCCTTGATAAAAAAAAAAAGTGAACCGCTTATTACCCTGAAACACATTTTTATAGATATTGTCAAATTCCCTTCAAAGACTTTAAAAATTTCAACCCCTGCAGTGTGAGTGAAGCAGTTTTTCTGTGTACAACTGAGTTCCACTTCATTAAAACATATTTCACCAATGGCATGGAAGAGTTTATATTAGTTTGTTTATTTTTTACTTTATTTTGGTGTCTAGTGAAGTTTCACACCTTTTAACATGTTTATTAATAAATAAGAGGATTTTTTTTTGAAAGTTGCCTTTTCATATTCTTTGATAATTTTTATAAGGGTTTGTTTTCTTCATAAAACTATGCAATACTTCTTTATAGATTGCGGAAACATTTTTTGTTTATATATATTTTCCTTGTCATATGTTAATCTTATCCACTTGCTTAATTTTTTTTCCCAAAAGATATGTATACTCATGAGAGAGAGATAGAGAGAAATAGAGATAGAGAGAGAGCCCGCAGTGGGGTATGACCATGCTGCAGTTGTTTTTCCTCCATTCCTCTGTCCCGTCGGGATCCTGGACTCATAAATAGACACCCAACGTGTTTCTCAAGCTGGCAGGGCCATGACTGGAGCCATGAGTGGCCATGTGGACTCTAGCTCTCTGTGCTAGCTCTGTCACTGCAGGATGGGACGGCCCTGTGTAGGCCTTCTTTAGTCGTGGGAAAATTTTGTATTTGTGTGTATTCACAAATGTAAATATGACCTTTATAAGTTTTTCATATTTGTATTAGTTATTTCAGTCTTCTTTAAGGTAATGAACACATTCTTATTTATTTTTTCTCTTATTCAGCTCTTCAATTCACCAGGAATTTATTTATTTTGGTTTTAGCATGTGTTATGGGATACATTTTTCAGTAGGTATGGAATTCCCGAAGTTATTTGGTTTCCCTGATCACCAGTAGCTTGAAGGACTACTTTATGACCTTCTCTGATGTATATTTACATGGGTCTGTTTCTGAACATTCAGTTCTAGTCCTAATATTCCATTTTCTTTAATTCATTACTAATAATACGCTCTTTTAATGAGCCTAGTTTTATGTTCTGCTTTGCCCTATTTTAGACAATTTCTCCTTAACACGTCTTAATTTCTCCTTCAAATTATAAAATCAATAGTCAAATTATATAATATTGTTTCTGTTAATATACTGAGTAATGTTTTTCAAATGAACTTTTAAAATTGCTACTTGATTTGCAGCTATTTATTTTGATTTTAAGTAGAATATCATAATAGCTACAGATAAAAACAGCTTTGTGCTTTACGGTATTTAATATTTTGTACTGGTTGATTTCTTGACTTAATGAAAACACTTTTTCTCATTTTTATAAAACTTGATCAAAAAATAGTATTTCAAACTCTAGGGTCACCAGAAGTGCAGTTATCACAAATGCACACCCTTCACTCGGCATCTCCAGCATCTGCAACTCTCTGTGCTGGGTCTGTTTGGCATCTCCATTTTCTGCAGAGTTGTTCCCTTCCCTGACAGCATCAGCGTTTCCCTTTTTTCCTTTGGGTACCTTCTCTCCATTCTTTGCAGGGGCCTCTGTAGGCTTGGGTTCTGGCTTAGGAGGAGCAGGTTTTGCAGACAAGGTTGTAGATCTTCTCTGTGGTTCGTTCTTTGCCTTGACTTTATCTCTGCTAGCCTCCCCTCCCGTCAGTCTTTCTCTTGGGCATGGTGACCACCATGGTGGGATGTAGGCACTGGGTGTGGGGGGTGCCACAGAGTGCAGGCTTTGGTCTGTCAGGGGGTCGCTCTCACCTCTCCTTCACACTGCTCTGAGAACACTTCTAATTATTCAACATGAAGTATAAATATTTGTGTATTTCCTATAGTACTCTTTATCAAGTTTTGGAAGTCCTAAATATTGGGGATTTCAAAAACTTAGATTAAATAATTGATGTTACATTTAGACCTTTTCATTTTACTAATTCTTAAGTTGTGCAAGATTTTTTTTCTTCATAAACATATCTGCACTGGGACCAGCAGTTAGTGTAATGGGTATGTTGCTGGACTCCCATGTAGTTGACTGTGGTTCAAATCCCAGACCCGGTGACTTAAACTCACGCCAGGCAAGTGTGCGTGCATGCCCAAGATCCTAAGAGGAGAATGGAGGAGAAGGGATTGTATGTATATATATATGTATATATATATATACACACATACGTATATATATATATATATATATATATCTGCACTGAGTGATATTTACTATTGCCTTTTTCTGTTATTCTGTATCCTTTATCCTTTGTTGTAGTTAGACTTTCAAGAGCGTGCCCATTTATTGTCTTTTGACAAACACTTTTTGGTATGTATTATCATGTTCTTTGTTGACTTGTACTTACACTTATTTTAAACATTAATTATCTTCCCATTTTTTATGACTATTTTAACATCCATTGGATTTTCTTTTTTAAATTTGTCTAGTTGGGAGCAATATTGGTTTCCTAGGTCTGTATTAACAATGTACCATGAACTTGGTGACTTAAAACAGTAAAAATTTATTGTTGGTGTTATCAGGGCCATGCTCCTGCTGACACCTGTGGAAGAATCCTTCCTTAGTCTCCCCAGCTTCTGGCAGTTTACAGGCGATCTTTGGCATTTGTTGGCAAAAGGTGGATAACCTCTTCTCTGCTTTCACTGTCACATGAAGTTCTCACTGGGCATCTTTCTGTGTTCATATGACCATCTTCTTATAAGACACAAGTCATATTGGATGAGAGGACAACCCACTCCAATTTGACCTCATCTTATGTAATTACATCTACAACAACTCTATTTCCAAATAAGATCACATTTGGAAGTACTAGAAGTTAGAATTTCAACACCTCTTTTTCGATGGGGTCCAATTCAACCTATAACAAGTGATTAGTCTCTCTATCACGGATTTCTTTTCATTTATATTAATTAATGCTGTAAATTCTCATCAGAGTATTGTTATGACCACAGCTCATAAGATTGATTGATGGACATCTCAGAGAAAATTATGCCAAAGTAAAGAGCTCTACTGTCTGTCAGTATTTAAGAGATAAGCATGTTTCCCTTTAGACATGAGGACATAATTGTTCTGGATAAAAATTATCATATAAAAGGATCACCTGCAGAGAACACTGCCAGAAGGCTGGATGAGATATAGGATGGGAAGACCAATGTAAATAAAAATGAGTACGTTTGATGTTGAAATATCATAACAGAAATGAAACGTGAGGTAATTAAAGAGGTTGATGGAGGGACCAGCAGATGGCGTAATGGTCGTGTCACTGGACTTCCACATACTTGACTGAGGTTTGAGCCAGACCCAGCAGCTTCAAACTCACACAGAGTGCATGTGTGTGTGCCCAAGATCCTGAGAGGAGAATGGAGGAGAAGGGATTGTGGTATGGCCATCCTTCCTCGGGAATGATTTCTCTCTTTCTGTCTCTGTGCCTTCCTCTGTCTCTCTGGCAAGCACATGAACCCTATAGCAAAAATCTCTCTTAAAAAAAAAAAAAGCAGGTTTATGGAATACTGTCATGGGGCAAGCAGAGATGGTCTCACAGAAAGGTGAAACAAATTTTAGCAAATGGCAATACATCGACCATGGCATGAACCATTGGCCATGATGAAAACCTCCAGAATAGTACTGGCAAGAGTAGACCAGTGATTAGTATTATAGAAGATGATTGTAGAACCAGCTAGTGGTTAAGGTGGCATCTGGATCCCACATGGCTGATGGGCAGTTCAAGTCCAGAACCCGGTGGTTGAGAATCATGCGGGGCATGGGTGTGTGCATGCCCAAAATTCCTTGAAGGAGAAATGGAGAAGATTTTGCGGTGTGACCATTCCCATGGGGGAAGGGTGTGCTTTCTGTTTCCCCCTCTTCCTTTCTTTCTGTCTCTCTCTCTGGCACCCTCTAGCAAAAATTAATATATATATATATATATATATATGTGTGTGTGTGTGTGTGTATATACACACATATATATACACGTATATATATATATATATATATGTGTAT
>NW_006204918.1:601713-619770 GCF_000334495.1 Tupaia belangeri chinensis
ATATAACCATTATTGTAGAAAAGTTTTTAAAGTAAAATCTCAGGGCAAACTTTACTATTTATTTAAGCTATACAGAAGGTATAAAATGAAGTTCCATAAAGTTTTTAAAGTAAAATCTCAGAGAAAACTTTACTATTTATTTAAGCTATACAGAAGGTATAAAATGAAGTTCCATAATAGTTGATAATTTCAGAGCTAGGGTCGGGCAGCAAGATCACAAATTCTCTCAAGTTTGGTCTGATGCCTACTTGCATTGTCTTGAACAAGAACACCTTAAATCCTTATTGCCATGTTTAAAAATTTGCTCTGGAAAGACATTTAGCTGAATATGAAATTATAATCAAGTTGCTCTACCTGATAGGCACTTAGAAAAAATTTCTTAAAAGAAAATTATGAGTGGGACCAACAGTTAGAGTAATGGCTATGTTGCTGGACTCCCATGTAGTCAACCGTGGTTCGCGTCCCAGACCCGGTGGCTTAAACTCACGCCGGGCACGTGCGCGTGCGTGCCCAAGATCCCGAGAGGAGAATGGAGGAGAAGGGATTGTGGCGTGGCGTGGCCAGGCCTCCTGGGGGTGATTTCTCGCTTTCTATCTCTCTGTCTCTCTCTGTCTGCCTGGCGAGCGCATGCACCCTATGTCAAAAACCTCTCCAAAAAAAAAAAAAAGAAAATTTTGAGTCAAGGGACCAGCAGATGGCATAGTGGTTATGTCACTGGATTCCCAAATGGTAGATTGTGGTTCAAGTCCTGGACCCTAGTGACTTAAAACTATGCCAGGCGCATGTGTGTTCATGCCCAAGATCCCAGGAGCAGAAGGGGGAAGGGCAGCATGGACACACCTCCCCATGGAGATGATTTCTTGCTTTTTGTTTCTCTGTCTCTCTCGAGTGCCTGCTCCCTATAGCAAAAAAAAAAAAAAAAAGGAAAAAGAATTATGAGTCAATGGTCCCAATTTATATGGACAAGGGCTACAGGCATTGGAAACAAGTAGTGGCGTATACATTTCTGACATAGTAATATACCCTGCTGGGACATTTGCATATGTAGTGTGGAATTACATGAAAGGAGCAAACACTGTTCAAAGTACAGCAGAGACTTTGGGGAACCTTGAACACTTCACCCATCTCCATTAAGATTTTTGATGGCTATTTTATGGAAACCAAACATGGCTCTAAAGGTGATCATTTAAACAGGATCATCGTATCCTGTTACACAAACAGCTTTCAAATCTCAGTCAATTAGATGGTTGCAAGAATATACAAGAAATTTAAAGCAAAGGAAACATCAAATTTGAAACAACACTGGTGATTACCACATAAAATTTAAGCATGTCATTGTTGTGTTTATACTTTAAATGTATATGTATAATTCAGTCGACACTGCAGGGAAACCCAAGAAAACATTTATGATATATACTCTGTGCTTCAAAATTAATAACTTGAAATTTCTCACTATAATTCTTTATTACCTATTTTGAAGAAAAATATAGAGAGAGGGAAAGGGAACATGAACTTTTTATTTTCAGAGTACAGATTACTTTGTCAAGACTTTGCTTATGGGTTTGATATTCCCAAAGTTGAAAAGTATATTAAAAATACTCATTTTGTAGTTTCCTCTGCATCTTCTAAGAAGTGGTTTATAATAATTGGAAGAACAAGAGCTAGTTTAATCCTTTTATTTTTTCTGGATACACTGCTACACATGACAGTGACAGGAATCTGACACGTTGGGGAATGATGACGAGATCAGGCCGAGAGGTGCACGCACCGCCCTGTTTATAACGAGACACGCTGGGCGGTTACTAGAGCAGAGAGAGCGAGGCTGCTGAGCTCTGTTTCCTGGCAGGTAAACTGTTTTCCCATTGTACCTCGTAGCTTGTTTATTCAAGCAAAGTTACTCTAGACTGTCCATAGCACATACACAGCTTTCGAACATGAGGGATTTCCAGAAAAACTGTGCATGGATTTCAAATGTTTTTGCACCAAAATAAAAACTTACACTTTATACTAATTACATTTTCCCATGAATTTTTTGAAATTCCCTTCATCAGAGAAATGGTTGCCTTGAAACTGACTTTTCTGTTTTTTTTTTTTTTCTTTTTCTTTTTTTGGAGAGGTTTTTGCAATAGGGCGCGTGCACTCGCCAGACAGACACAGAGAGACAGAGAGACAGAAAACGAGAAATCACCTCCCAGGGGGGGATGGCCACGCCGCAATCCCTTCTCCTCCATTCTCCTCTCGGGATCTTGGGCGTGCACGCACACATGCCTGGTGTGAATTTAAACCACCGGGTCCAGGACTTGAACTGTGGTTGACTACATGGGAGTCCAGAGACATAGCCATTACGCTAACTGCTGGTCCTGAGACTGACTTTTCATTATTATGGTCACTTAAATGATATTGCCCAGTCTCATCTCCTTTCCCTCTCTTTAGCTACCCAATTCCACCTTGGCTGACTATTTTCTCTTGCTGCAGATAATAGATTTTGGTGATCCTTCTCTCTCTCTCTATATATATATATACATATATATATAGATAGATACATACATACATATATTACATACATACATGCATGCATGCATACATACATACCTAAAAGGTGAAAATTTTTTTAAAATTAAAATAAAATCATATCACCTCCCCACAACTCCAAGTCTTAACTTGGCTTAACCATAATCATCTTAATTTTTCATTTGTGAATGAGATGACATTTCCAGAGAAAGCTTTTCTATCTCTTAGTCTGTCTCTTAGTCCCTTTCACTAGTCTCTACGCCATTAAGTTTTTGCTTCTATTATTTGTAATTTTAGGTTGTTTGGTTGTTGACTACTTTATCAATCATTTGTACAAAATCTGTAAAACATCATATGTTTACATAGAGCATCTGCAATAATGGGTGAGCCACTGGTACGGTGGTGACGGTGGCCAGATCCCCCATGGCTGACCCCTCAGTTCAAGAGCTGGCTCCATGGTTGGAAAACATACTGAGTGCATGCGCATGCTCAGAATCCTGAGAGGAGAAATGCACGGGAGAGGATTGTGGTGGGACCAGCCCCTGGGGGAGCGGGTGCTTTCTCACTTCCTCTCTTCCTCTGTCTCTCTCTGGTGAGTGCACACAATCTCTAATAAACTGAATAAATAAATAAGTGGACTCTATGTATCCTCAATTTAAAAAATTGAGATTGAATGAGTTATTTATATTACATGTAAAATAATGCTTAACATATATAACAAGTTCTCTATATTTTTTTAAATTGAGAATTTTTATGCAGAATAAAGATTGAGAAGAGGAATTGCTTGAGCACAGAATTTATGCACCTTTACTTTCAGTAATTTCGGTGATTAACTTTCTTGAGGTATAATTCACATACCATAAATTTGCCTATGTCTACCATTCAGTGTTTTTCTATATAAATATTTTAGATAAATAAAAATAAATCCTGAAATTACCAAACCTACTGCTGTGTGCTAAAAATGATTTGGTCACATATGTTAGAATTGTTTTGGTAATTGTGATTTTTTTCATTTTGCATTCTCATTTCAAAGGTAGTAGGTAGTATTTGGTAATGCTGGAAAAAATAAGCAGGCATCATCTCTAAAAGTTTTTCTTCAGGCTTTTAACCACCGTTCTTACAGAGAGAGATTTTCATTATGTGAAAGGGCATGACTGACTGCTCAAACCCACATGTAAAATAATGCTTAACATATATAACAAGTTCAGCAATATAGTGAATGACTTAATGATCTAAGTTTGATAACACTATAATAACATAAATTGCTGCCCCCCTCCCTTTTTTGAGAGGTTTTTGCTACATGGCACGTGTGCTCGCCAGACAGACAAAGAGACAGAAAACGAGAAATCACCCCCCGCCCCCAGGGGGGATGGCCACACCGCAATCCCTTCTCCTCCATTCTCCTCTTGGGATCTTGGGCATGCATGCACACGCGCCTGGCATGAGTTTAAGCCACCGGTCCAGGACTCGAACCATGGTCAACTACATGGGAGTCCAGGGACATAGCCATTACGCTATCTGCTGGCCCCAAATTGCTGCCCTTTTTAAAGTAGTTGTCTCAGCCCCAGTGTGGCATCCTGACTGCCCCTCCATGACATTTTGGACAGCAAATGCTAGTTCAAGAAATCGGAAGTGGTTTCAGATTGCTCACTTACTCGGCTGACTGAAACTTGGTCTCAGCGGCGCACTGAGACGGTGATTTTTGAAGAACGAGAAATTCCATCACACTGTGAAAAAGGCATCTAAATCTAACTTGTGCTCACTGTCTCCCCGGAAGGGAAGACCCCAAGTGTTGATGATGATTACATTCAACTCAGGGTCCTGTTAAGTCTACATATTTCATTTATCAATTAGGACTTCATTGAGCACACACGTTCCTCAGAATACATAACAGCGATTATGATGGATTCATATCATTGCGTTGAGGTGTGTCTTCTCGCTTTCTGGCAGTTGTGTAATCTACGCTTTTTGTATAGTCAGAATTACGCTATTCTAGTGTGATATCACAGGATACCTATTGAAAAATATTATATACACTCTGTGACTCCACGACTCACCACCACACATCCACCTTTAAACGCTTCCACTGTCGACTCATTCAATCAATAACTGAGTCATAGGAACTTGGTCTTCAGCGAGGCGTGCCTGTATTTACCCCCCCTCTGCCTATGTTAAATGTAAGGATCAGCTGAGAGTGGCTGTAAAAATTATTATGAACTTTAAAGTCACGTACAAAATGTAAAGGTTACTGTTGTCCTACATATAGCTAAAAGAGAATATGGTTGTAGTTGGTAATTAGTCTATGATAAATCGAGAAGTGGAAGTTGTTTATGCTTAAATGTTTCCAGAAACATCTCGAGAGTATTTTTATATGAAATATAGCTGTATGTCAAGAGTCACTGTATTGTTTTTTCTTTTTTTCCTCTCTCTCTCTCTCTCTCTCTCTCTCTCTCTCTTTTTTAAGGTTTTGCCAGAGGGTACATACACTCCCTGGAAGAGAGAGAGAGAGTGAGACATGGCACGTGTGCTCGCCAGACAGACAAAGAGACAGAAAACGAGAAATCACCCCCCGCCCCCAGGGGGGATGGCCACACCGCAATCCCTTCTCCTCCATTCTCCTCTTGGGATCTTGGGCATGCATGCACACGCGCCTGGCATGAGTTTAAGCCACCGGTCCAGGACTCGAACCATGGTCAACTACATGGGAGTCCAGGGACATAGCCATTACGCTATCTGCTGGCCCCAAATTGCTGCCCTTTTTAAAGTAGTTGTCTCAGCCCCAGTGTGGCATCCTGACTGCCCCTCCATGACATTTTGGACAGCAAATGCTAGTTCAAGAAATCGGAAGTGGTTTCAGATTGCTCACTTACTCGGCTGACTGAAACTTGGTCTCAGCGGCGCACTGAGACGGTGATTTTTGAAGAACGAGAAATTCCATCACACTGTGAAAAAGGCATCTAAATCTAACTTGTGCTCACTGTCTCCCCGGAAGGGAAGACCCCAAGTGTTGATGATGATTACATTCAACTCAGGGTCCTGTTAAGTCTACATATTTCATTTATCAATTAGGACTTCATTGAGCACACACGTTCCTCAGAATACATAACAGCGATTATGATGGATTCATATCATTGCGTTGAGGTGTGTCTTCTCGCTTTCTGGCAGTTGTGTAATCTACGCTTTTTGTATAGTCAGAATTACGCTATTCTAGTGTGATATCACAGGATACCTATTGAAAAATATTATATACACTCTGTGACTCCACGACTCACCACCACACATCCACCTTTAAACGCTTCCACTGTCGACTCATTCAATCAATAACTGAGTCATAGGAACTTGGTCTTCAGCGAGGCGTGCCTGTATTTACCCCCCCTCTGCCTATGTTAAATGTAAGGATCAGCTGAGAGTGGCTGTAAAAATTATTATGAACTTTAAAGTCACGTACAAAATGTAAAGGTTACTGTTGTCCTACATATAGCTAAAAGAGAATATGGTTGTAGTTGGTAATTAGTCTATGATAAATCGAGAAGTGGAAGTTGTTTATGCTTAAATGTTTCCAGAAACATCTCGAGAGTATTTTTATATGAAATATAGCTGTATGTCAAGAGTCACTGTATTGTTTTTTCTTTTTTTCCTCTCTCTCTCTCTCTCTCTCTCTCTCTCTCTTTTTTAAGGTTTTGCCAGAGGGTACATACACTCCCTGGAAGAGAGAGAGAGAGTGAGACAATGAGAGAAAAAGTGAGAAATCACTTCCCAGGGGGATGGCCATGCTACAATCCCTTCTCCTCCATTCTCCTCAGGATTTGGGGCATACACGCACACGCACCCAGGCCATCGAGTCCAGGACTCACACTGCTGTCAGCTATGTGGGAGTCCAGCACCTTAACCTCCACGCCACCAGCTAGCCCCAGTCACTGTATTCTTACAAATAAAAACAAACATACATAAGCAAGATGCATCATGGGGAAGACCAGCTTGGTGGTGCAGCAGTAAGGGGCTGCTCAAGCAATGCTGGGTCCTTGTGGAAGATGGCGCGTTCATTTCCCTGGCTAACCTGTACATACCAGGCATTGGCACCCATGAGTCCAGCCGACTAAGAAGGCTGGGGTGGGGGAGCAGTTGCAGCATGAATCCATGCTGAGAGTTACTGATGTTTTCTCTTCCCCTCTCATGAAAGAAAGAAACTTAAAAATAAAAAGATACACCCTGGGGAGAAAATAAAGAATGAAACAATAGAAAGCAATCTTCAAAATTTATTTAATTCCTGTAATTAAAGACTGTAATTACAACTAAGACATTCTTGAAATATGAAAGCCAGACAGAGAGGCAAAACAGCAAACAATTGTAATTGCCAAAGATTTTTTACCTATTCAGGATTAATGAAAAGTATTTTTGCTCAGGAAAGTGAACTTCATTTGACAGCTTCATACTCCTCTGTAAAACCATGAATCCATTTTAATATAAAAAAAGAGTAAAGAGGTTAGGATACACGGCAGAAGCTCGGAGGCAGCTTCTCCTCAGTGTTCTTCATGGTAACTAACTTTGGTGTTCGTCGCTACGCATCGATAATTATATTCAACAGTACAATCGAGGACAATGTCATACAGAGTTCATTGTAGGGAGGATCATCTTACTCTCCAATGAGAAAAATGCAAGTTAAGGCTATATTCGTAACCAAAGACAAAGGAAAACGAGTTTATAGCTAAGACCAATAATATATAGTATAAGATGCAATCTTGTAAAACTTAAAGATAACTTAAAATACTAAAAATATACAGCAAATCTTGTAAATAATGCATGAGCACCCTCCACACCATTCCTGTGCTCTTCATGTATGTGAAAGCACACATATGTAACTTTATGTATTACAAATTTGACCTCAATGTATACAGGTAAACAGGAAGAAGTCATATCAGTAAGGAATATGCTTCCTCAATTGGAGTTTTTAGTTACATCCTCATGAAGAACTTTCTTCATCCCTCAGACCGATGTACTTATTATTATTCATACGATTCATTGTATTTATTACTTCCACAACTTATTTTAAAACTTGAGCTATTCCATCTTGTTTTATGACCACTGCTTTTTTATTGCATTATATTTCTATTTTATGTATGTCACATTTATTTAAGTCTTTAAAATTTCAGATGCTCTTTTTTTTTTTCTTAAAGTGTTCTTTTGTTGCCTGAATTACTTCTGTTCCCTAGAAAACCAGTCCTCATTTCTTTTTACCCTGATTTTTCTCTTTATGGTATTGTATTTTCCCAAAAATGTCTGGTCACAACATTTAAGAATGAAGTTGAAGCTGATTCCCATGTTCTCTCATTTATGCTTCTGCTTTGAGGGTGCAGATCTGTCCCTGCAATCATTAAATTACTTCTCCTAAGTGGAGGGCAGACTGGGAGCTCTGGGTAAGTGGGCAGGACATTCATACTTAAATGAAGCTCTTCTTACTTTTGGGCAGACTAAGTTTATATATATAGCCCCCTCCCTGCCCCCAAAGTTTTCAATAGAATTTTCCCCGTAACTGAAGTAGAGGAAGATTTTAACTGACTTAACTATTCTGCTGATTGTTCTTTAAATTACCTGCAGCAGACTTTATTTTGCAAAATAACTACAATACCTTCCTTTTCACATAGTCTTATAATGTGACGTTGACTCTTTTTTCACAAAAAAATGTGGTCTCCGTTATTCCTCTCCTGATTCTGGGTGAACTTGTATCTGTGGCAGGCACCACTTTGCAGGCTAGGTCATAAGAAGTTACAAAACTGGGACCAGCAGATGGTGTAATGGTTACATTGCTGGACCCCCATGTAGTTGACCTTGGTTGAAGTCCCAGACTCGGCGGCTTAAAACTCATGCCAGGCATGTGTGCATAAGTGCCCAAAATCCCAAGAACAGAATGGAGGAGAAGGGATTGTGGTGTGGCCATTCTCCCTGGGAGGGGATTTCTCTCTCTCTTTCTTTCTCTCTCTCTCTCTCTCTCTGTCTCTCCAGCAAGTACATGGACCCTATAGCAAAAAATCTCTCTCTTAAAAAAATAAGAAAGAATAAAACTTAAATCTATTTCTTCTTATGGTGCTTATGCTTGGAACTCAACTGCCATGTTACAGGGGTGCTCAAACAACTATATGAAAAGGCCAAATGTAGATGAAGTCCCTGCTGATAGCCAGTATCAATTTTTTTTTTCTTTTTGAGAGGTTTTTGCTATAGGGCATGTGCGCTCGCCAGGCAGACAGAGAGAGACAGAGAGACAGAAAGCAGGAAATTGCCCCCCAGGGGGGATAGTCGTGCCACAATCCCTTCTCCTCCATTCTCCTCTTGGGATCTTGGGCACACACGCACATGCGCCCAGCATGAGTTTAAGCCACTGGATCCGGGCCTCGAACCGAGGTCGACTATGTGGGAATCCAGCGACATAGCCATTACACTAACTGTTGGTCCCGCCAGTATCAATCTTCAGACATAAGACTGAGTGAGACTTGGGACAATCCAACCCTGGCTGTGGAATCTCTTCTAATCTTTGAGTTGCCACAACCATTGAATCAGTTCTGACTTTGGGTTCTTCCCAGTTAAGGCCCCAGATAATGTAGAACAGATACAAGACAACCCTTCCCAAATATTTCACCCACAGAATCAAAGCGTAACAAAACGGTGATTGGGTTTTGTTATCGCTGTTTGTTTTAGGCCCCAGGTTTGTGGTGTTCTTCACACGTTGCCGATGACTTGAAAATGGCTTTCATTTCTCTGCCATAACCACTCTGTCCTACGGATTTACTAACCTATGAGCTTACAACCCTTTTCGTACTTTACAGAAGAAAAACACTCACTATAGTCGCCTTTTCTCATGGCACGTCCGGCTGAGTAACTGATGTGCTGAACCTTATGTCTCACACGTGTCACTCACTGTCTCTGTCTACTAATTGTGCCCTTACTTTTGTCATGGACTTAACTAATTTACGTCAATTCAGCAGGGATTGGAGAAGAGGAAGAATTCGATGTATATGATTTCTCTCCACCTTGCCCCAGAAATCCAGCAAAATCCAGAGTTAATAGATGCTTCAAAATTTTTGTCACTTAAAAAAAAAAAATTGCCAGGGCTGGCAGGCAGCACGGTAGTTAAGGCACTGGACTCCCACGTGGCCAATCATGGTTTGAGTCCTAGACCTGGCAGCTTGCTTTCTCACTTTCCATCTCTCTCTGGTCGAATTAAAGTAATAATAATAAGTAAAATTAGATAATTCTTTTGAAATTGCCTTTCAAAAATATAGCCTCTGACCATGTAACTTGGTGTTGCTTTTCCATTTATACTTTTATGTAGGGGCAATTGTAAAATTTTCAAAAATATGCTAGCCAATAACATCTAAACTATGATTAGGCAATGCAGAGTAACGAACAGTGAGGCTCAACAGCCAGAGGAGGTAGAACTTCCTGGAAAACATCACTAACTAGTTCCTGCCAACAAACAAGTTACAGGTAAGGCTCCACAAATCGATTTTGAAAGTCCATTAGTGTCTGGCGAGATAAATTACTGATTGATTGAATTTAATGGTTGTCAAGGTTACTTACTGAGGAAAATAGGAAAGAAGCTGAGACTACTGTCTAGAACATGGTAAAAGTCATAAGACATTTTTACTTTATGTCCTCCTTCATCAAAGTTTGAAAACCTAAGGTGTTATTTGGGTTTGGCTACAATGGTCTCTCTCCTAGCATCATATGGTATGTCTTAGTCTGCTACTGTTGCTAACAGAAATACCTGAGACTTGGAGTTTTGTTTTTTTAATAATTATTTATTCAATTGTATTTATTATTATTATTTTAATTTAACGAGAGAAAGCGAGACAGAGAGGAAGAGGGAAAGTGAGAAAATAAGCCACCAGGTCTGGGACCCAAACCACGGTCGGCCTTGTGGGAGCCCAGTGCCTCAACCACACACCACCTGCCAACCCAGACTTGCTGATTTCATCGGAAAACATGGGCTTACGCATCTTGTGGCTTTAGAAATCTGAGGTCTAGGGCCCAAGCTCTGGTAAGACCACCGCATGGCAGAGGGCTGGGTTTTAAGCAGAGCAGTGTGGTCTGTATCCATGTGGCCTTTTTTCTGATTCATTTCCTCTCTTTACGTACACATTAGGATTCACCCCTGGGAACTCCTCCCCGTGACATTGTCACACTTACCTGGGATCATATGAAGGGATTAAGTTTTTTTTTTTCTTTGAGAGTTTTTTTTCTATAGGGCGCGTGCGCTCACCAGAAAGACAGAGAGAGACAGAGAGACAGAACGCTAGAAATCACCCCCCAGGGTGGATGGTCACGCCGCAATCCCTTCTCCTCCATTCTCCTCTCAGGATCTTGGGCACGCATGCACACGTGCCCAGCTTGAGTTTAAGCCACTGGGTCCAGGACTCAAACTGCGGTCAACTACATGGGAGTCCAGCGACATAGCCATTATGTGAACTGCTGGTCCCAAGGGATTAAGTTTTCACTTAACAATGCAATCAAGTTCCAACATGTGGATTTTGGGGGCAACATCCAAATTCAAAGACATGAAATCTTGGGGGAAAGACTATCATCCAAACTGTGTCAGGGTCTTCGCATAGATTTTTCTTAGCCATGTACAGCCCATCATCAGGTGTTTTGATATCATTAAATGGTACTTTTGAATTGTTACAACTATTTTAAAATGACATATACACTCACATAAAATCTGACCTTTGCTGGAGTATTCAGTCAGGTTACAGACCATCTGTAGCAGGCATTGCACAAGCAAAAGAATAAGCCTTTTGACTCCCCCCCCCCTTTTTTTTTAAGAATTTGTCAAAGGGTACATGCACTCTGGAAAGAGAGACAGAGAGACAGAGAGAGGGAAAGCACCTCCCTGGATGGTCATGCTTCAATCCCTTCTTCTCCATCTCTCCCTACTTTTGGGACTTTAGACTCACACACACACACACACGTCTGAGTGTTTCTCAGGTAATGGGTCTGAGACACAAAACATGAAGTTGGCCACATGGGATCCAGCTGCTTTAATCACCATGCCTGGCTGGCCCCAGACTTATTCACTTTTAAGATAACTTTCAACTGCGAAATATTTTGATGATATGAAACCACTATGTAAATACTTATTCTGTTTTATAATACTTAAAATGTTTTAAATTAAATTTTAAACGTTTTCTTACAAAGCAAACTTGATAGCTCTTTTTCTTGGTCTTCCAAGTTTTATTTGTGAAGCACAATATATTGTTCAATCACAGTGTCTCTTGCTTTAGATTTGGAAAATGAAGGCAAGTGATTCACATGAATCTCACATTATTTCATATATCCACAGTGAACATTGGAGATTAATTCAGTCAACAAGAAACTTGGCCATTTCATTAATTTGAACATGGCTTGAAAAAAAGGCACTTATTTCCAAATATTGTATTCTCTATATTATTTGATGTCTTTTACAAATGTCTAATTTTAAAGACATAGGTACATTAATTCACAAAATGTTGAACCGTTTTGAAGAAGCATAGGTTCCTAAAATATATTATGGATTCTGTATCACCTAAGGATAGCTAAGGGAAAATATACAAAATAAGAAATAATTTTATTTCTGAATGTTGATTTTTATTTTATTTTAAAATCATACATTATGGCTAATAAGTATGTTAGTATTTTCATATACCTAATGTTGAAACATATTTTCAATAAAATTTTATTTTGGTTATGTCCATATGAACACTCTTGAGATTTGCGTTATAACAAATATAAAATCAAAGCATAGATTAGCAATTTTAATATGCTATTAAAAAACTAAACAATGATGGAACCAGCAGATGGTGTGGTGGTTGGGGTGCTGGACACTCCCACATGGCTGACCATGGTTCGAGTCCTGGACCTGGTGGCTTGCCTTCTCACTTTCCTCTCTCTCTCTCTCTGTGTGTGTGTGTCTCTGGTCAAATAGAAATGAATGAATGAATAAATAAATAAATAAATCTTTAAAAACAATACAAAACAAAACAAAAAACTAAACAATGGTTAGTTAAGTATGTATGTTATTTCAGTCATAGATGTAATAATTTTCTATTTCTGACATAATTATGCTACACATTTAGTCACTTAAGCAATTCACTATAATTCTGTTACTCCGACATGTGACAAGTGTCTGTAAACTAGAATGAAGGCTGTCAAGGATGCATTTTTTTCTTTTCTGAAGCTTCTGGAAGCAAACTCTTCAACTTGCTCATTTGGGTAGCTGGCGGAGTTTGGCTCCTTGCACTTGTAGAATCAAAGTTCCATTGTCTTACCAGCTGTTAGCCAAAGACTTTTCCTAGTTCCTGGAGGCCACCTCTCCCTTAGCTCCATCTTCCAACCCATCCATGACAGACTGAGACCTCATATCACACCTCACTGCCCAGCCCTTCTGCCTCTGTCTTCTGCTCCTGAGCGCTCATGCTACTACATTGTCTCCGTCCAAGTAGTTTTTCCATCTCAGGGTCTGTAGTTTCAATCACATCTGCAATATGGGCCTGCTGGTGGTGGCTGTCTTCCTCCTGGTGGATCCCACATGGTGCAGTTCAGGGCCCTCCTCTGCCCGGACATGGATGTCTTTGGGGGCCGTTATTCTCCCTACCACAATAGATGCAAACAACTGATGATTACAGGACTATTCATTATTTCCACATCAACCTCAAAAGATAACATATGCATTAGAACTTTTCTTTAGATTCTCAAAATAAATTTTTATTATAATAATTTAAACTGATGGCTCTTAAGCCAGAGAGTCAAATGTTTAATGCATAGAGCATAATTCTTTCAGCACTGCCTTGTCCACAAGAAGATTTTCTGTTCTTTAACTCTTTTTTCTTATTACCGTCCCCTCCCCTTTTTCTAACTGTTGGGGTTCAAACTAATGAAATGACAAAAATCATCATGAAGTAAAATCAACAGCAACAAAAACAACACGAATCCCCTTCCCTGAAGGTCTCATACACTCGGGCAGTACGCTCGAAGTGCAGTGTATTATCTTAAAGATGAACTGTGGACCCAGGAGAGTGTCAGAAGTTGTGCAAAAATTCTGGAGAGTCAGAGCTAAAGCCAGACACAACTAACACCACAGCCCACGGGTTTTCCTCAGCAATCTTTAATCGTTCACATGTTCAAAGTGCAGTCCGAGTTATATGTGAGTTTGAGGGGCCAGATGTGGTGCAGCAGTGAAATATGGCACTTTGTGTTATCACATCACGAAAGAAAGTTCTCAGTTCAAGTCTGGAGACCCACCTGAGTCCTCCAGGCCCATGACCGGGGTTGGCCGAGGCTAGGGATAGATCATTGGGTCAAGACCCTGTTGGGGGGTCGGTCTTTCTCTCTGCCTCTTTCTCTATGTCTCTCTTCCTCATGAAAGGAGGAAATAAATGAATACATGTTTGAGTTATAAAGGAAAGGACAACAAGATATTTTACACAAGTAATGAATATTAAGGGTCCAGCAGGTGGCATGGTAGTTAAAGCACTGGATTCCCACATGGCTAACCACAGTTCAAGTCCTGGACCTGGCAGCTTGAAATTCATGCCAGGCACATGTGTGTTCATGCCCGATGTCCCAGGAGGATAATGGAGGAGCGGAGATTGTGGTGTGGCTGTCCCCTGTGGAGACTGATTTCTTACCTTACTTCTCACTGTCTCTCCTATCTCTCCTCAGAAAATGCACATATCCTATGGCAAAAAAAAAGTCTAAAAAAAAAAAAGAACACTGGTGCTAGCAGGTGGCATGGTGCTTAAGGGCTCTGGACTCCCACATGGCTGACCGCAGTTCAAGTCCCGGACCTGGCATCTTTCTTTCTCACTTTCCTTCTCTCTCTCTCTCTCTCTCTTTTACTCTGTTCCTCCTGGTCAAAATAAAATAAATAAATAAATAAAGTTAAATAAAGTAATTTTTTAAAAAGAACATTAGTATGATCATCTACTTTTTATAAAATTTGCATATTTTTATTTTTTTATTTTATTTTATTTTTTTGGAGAGGTTTTTGCTATAAGGGCGCGTGTGCTTGCCAGCCAGACAGAGAGAGACAGAGAAACAGAAAGCAAGAAATCAGCCCCCAGGGGGGTGGCCACACCGCAATCCCTTCTCCTCCATTCTCCTCTCGGGATCTTGGGCACACACGCACACGCACCCAGTGTGAGTTTTAAGCCACCGGGTCTGGGATGCGAACCACGGTCAACTACATGGGAGTCCAGTGACGTAGCCAGTACACTAACTGCTAGTCCCAAATTTACATATTTTTAAAAGTTAATATCATAAGACACAGAAATTATTCTTATTGTTTTAAATATTATACTAAAATATTATTTTGCTACCACTAAAATTTTACTTTAATAATATTTTATATCTGGGTCAGCAGGTGGTGTGGTTGTTAGGGTGCTGGACTCTAACATGGCCAATGATGGTTAGAGTCCTGGACCTGGTAGTTTGCTTTCTCACTTTCCCTCTTTCTCTTTTGTCACTCTGTGCTGTGCTCTATAGCAAATTAAATAATAATAGTAATAAATAAAAATTAACTGATTCTTTTAAAACTAAAAAATAATAATATATCACATCTAGAGAAAACTAAATCTAACATCATAAAAAACTCTGAAGACATAAAGAATGAGGAAAGCTGGCCCACAGAGAAGTGATTAAGCAGTGTGTGTGGAGAACTGGATCCCATATGGCCTACAGTGGATCAAATCCTTGCCCAGGAAGCTTGAGAAATATGCCAAGTACATGAGAATATTCAATATCCTGATGGGATGGAGGAGTGAAAGAGGAGGGATTTCAGTGTGAACACACTCTCTTGGGGAAGAGTGCTTTCTCTCTTTCTGGTGAGTGCATCTGTCCTCAAGCAATAATTTTAAAATATATTTTGAAAAGGAAGTATTTTTTAGATTGTGATGTAGCTACTTTAACAAGTAATTTAGACAATGTATTTTCCTATTTTTCTAGCTCTCTCTTGATTACTTTGTTCAAAATGTATTTACTTTTCTTATGCATGCAAAGATTTCGGAAATGTGTGGCAATGAGTATGTTGCATAAATACATGCTTTATCCAAAACTAGATTGCAAATTATTGCAAATGTGTAAGACTGTAATATAGCAAGTCCCAATTCCTATGCATGGTTTCCAGATTTGATAGACACTAGTGGGACCAGCAGTTGGTGTAGTGGTTAAGATGCTGGACTCCTGTATGGTCAACTACAGTTCAGTTCTTGGATCTGGCAGCTTGAAACCCACGCCAGGCAGGTGCGTGCATGCCCAAAATTCTGAGAGGAAAATGGAGAAAAGATTGTGTCATGGCCATCCCCTATGGGAGGTGGTTTCTTTTTTTTCTGTCTCTCTGGTAAGCACACACACCCTATAGCAAACATCTCACCAAAAAAAAAAAAAAAAGAAGGAGAAGAAGAAAGAAAGAGATAGGCAATTATAAATATATAAAAAGTAAGAAAATTATAAAAGTATAAAGCGAAACCACTAAACTGGCTGGCAAATCAATGATCATCATTTGCTTGAGTATCAGTTTTGATGGGAATATAAGTTATCCACTCCAGATCAGAGCCTCCTAAGTGTCAATGTAAAGACATTTCACAGAAAACGCAGTGAACTTGTCGGGGATCAGTCAAATCTCATTAACGGCCAGCATGGCCATCTACTATTGTCACCTCCACCAGCCAACCAGACGGGGAGGAAATGATTCTCCTCACTGAGAAGGCCCATTATTGGCCAGATGACGTAATCCATTATACCCTGTGTCTTACCTTCACCTCCAGACTTCCTGTCTCACACCTATGCCTTTCCATTGTATTTGGGTGAAGAACTTAACTTCCACATGATCGATCAACTTTTACGGCTCATGCTGTCTTGGCAAATATCATGATCCTTCATATCTGAATTTTGACCTCATGATATGAGGAGCCATTAGCATTTGAATCTTGCTGGAGGCTGAAAACGTAATGGTCCTCTCTTCTAATGTCATTTTCTAACCCTGGTACTGAAAGGAGTCCTCCCTTCATTTGTGTCAATAATCCATGTTTCTCCTCCCATGACATGAAAAAAAAATAGATGCCTCTCCCACTTTCTGCACAATTTCCTGCACTGTCCCAGTCTGCACTTCAGTGAACTGTACGTCTTCAGAGTTCTAGGATGGAGGGAAGTTGCCTTTTAGTTCACTGCAGTTGCATGACAATCATCTTATCTGGAGTTCTGAGTTACACTTCCTGATCTCATCACCACGCCTGTCAAAGCTCCTCAACTTACTCTCTTAAATAATAGTTTAGGGCTCCTCTGAAGTGATATGGGCTTCAAATGAGTCAGTTGAGTTAGAAAAGATGTAAATGATATAGTCAACAATCATGACAAAGAGGGTTGGTAATTTGGTCACTGGTATGCATTTTAACTTGGAACTCCTGTACCTGAATCATTATTTTTAAAAGTTTGTTCATTTATTTCTTCTATATTCAAGAGAGAGAAACAGACAGAGAGACAGACATACACCCACAAAACAGTCCTCATCCCCAACCTTCGGCAAGCTCCAGATGGTAGACAAATGCATGCCCTGCATACTCAGAGAGGTCTCTAGACATTATCCTGGAAACTTCCGAGGTGTGTCAGCCTCACAGAGTGTCCCATTTGCTGTATTACCATCCAGTCCCAGCCCCTGAGTTATTGCTTATAGGTCTGTTACTTTTGTTTCCTATTTGCTGAAGAAGACTGGATGTTAGATGTTGTTTCCCGCATTCAGCTATTGATGGTGGTTCACTTGACTTTTCTTGCAACTTATTTCACTATTGAACCCATTCTGGAAAAGATCCTTGCTGGTTCTTCTGTTCTAAATTCCCATGGTGTCTTCCCATGCCAAGCATAATTAAACTAGCATCTCTTTAAGAAAAATGGTCAATATACACATTGAAGAAAGAGAAGAAGAAGAAAAATTAAGTAAAGGCTGAGTGACAAAAGAAAGGAAGAACCTGAAAGTCCTATAAACAGTACATACTCTTATCCACATTTAATAATATTGGGCTACATGGTGTAGAAGAAAAAGTGTGGGGAACCAGCAGTTGGTGCAATGGCTATGTTGCTGGACTCCCACGTAGTCAACTGCAGTTCAAGTCCCAGACCCGGCGGCTTAAACTCATGCCGGGCATGTGTCCCCAAGATCCCGCAAGGAGAATGGAGGAGAAGGGATTGTGGTATGGCCATCCCCCCTGGGGGGGGGGTGATTTCCCGCTTTCTGTCTCTCTGTCTCTGTCTTTCTGGTGAGCGCATGCTCTTTACAGCAAAAACCGCTCAAAAAAAACCAAAAAGTGTGGTATAGATGGAAAAGTGTCACTCTTTTTTTTTTTTTTTTTGGAGAGATTTTTGCTATAGGGTGCATGTGGTCGCCAGACAGACAGAGAGAGACATAGAGACAGAAAGTTAGAAATCACCCCCCAGGGGGGATAGTCATGCCATAATCCCTTCTCCTCCATTCTACTCTCAGGATCTTGGGCACGCACACACACGTGCCTGGCATGAGTTTTAAGCCAC
>NW_006204918.1:620096-647955 GCF_000334495.1 Tupaia belangeri chinensis
GTATGGCCATCCCCCCTGGGGGGGGGGGGATTTCCCGCTTTCTGTCTCTCTGTCTCTGTCTTTCTGGTGAGCGCATGCTCTTTACAGCAAAAACCGCTCAAAAAAAACCAAAAAGTGTGGTATAGATGGAAAAGTGTCACTCTTTTTTTTTTTTTTTTGGAGAGATTTTTGCTATAGGGTGCATGTGGTCGCCAGACAGACAGAGAGAGACATAGAGACAGAAAGTTAGAAATCACCCCCCAGGGGGGATGGCCATACCACAATCCCTTCTCCTCCATTCTACTCTCAGGATCTTGGGCACGCACACACACGTGCCTGGCATGAGTTTTAAGCCACCGGGTCCAGGGCTCAAATCGCGGTCCACTACGTGGGAGTCCAGCGACATAGCCATTACGCTAACTGCTGGTCCTGCCCTGACTAGATTCTTAGGGTCCCTGTCTCCTGCCTCATTAGGACATCTTCCAGGTAGTGATTTCAGGAATTTATTTTGTTTAAAAGGGCTCACTCAGCTGGGAGGCAGGGAATTTTGATTTTTTTTTTCTTTTTTTAGAGAGGTTTTCACTATAGGGCGCGTGTGCTCACCAGACAGACAGAGAGAGACATAGAGACAGAAAGCGAGAAATCACCCCCCAGGGGGATGGTCACGCCGCAATCCCTTCTCCTCCATTCTCCTCTCAGGATCTTGGGCACGCACGCACATGCGCCCTGCATGAGTTTTAAGCCACCAGGTCTGGGATGCGAACCGCGGTCGACTACGTGGGAGTCCAGCGACATAGCCATTAGGCTAACTGCTGGTTCCCAATTTTTTTCTTCTTCATCCTTGAGAATGGAGACTTCAGGCTAAGAAGAGTGAAGAAGAAAGACAAAACAAGATCAGGTTCTTATTGACAGGAATCTCCTTCCTTACTCTGGATATGACAGAGCTCTGAATTTCTGTAGAGAGAGACAGAGAGGGAGAGAGGGAGAGATATTTCTTTTCTGAGTTAAAATCATTGAGTTTTCCACTTTTGGTAACTAAATACAGGTAGACCTTTCAATGTTGTATCTTTTATTTCAAGATGAGATCTTCGATCTAGGCCTATCTCCCTGCTAATTTTGCTTCATTGAAATGTCCTTAGATTTATATTTTAAGCCCCACTCTATCTTGGAAGATACAGTTCTTCTTCAAACTGTCTGCAGTATGGAGTAAATTTATTCGTACTTACCAATTTATTGCAGACTTATTTTTGTTAAAATGTACAATTGCATGCTGAGATGCCTTGACAATGCCAAATTTTTGTTAAAGGCCTAAATGTATATTCTCAATTTGTATTAATTTCTATACTCACCTTGTCTCAGACCTGCAGCGGTGCGTGCAATACATTTCAACTAGCGTTGCTCTAGGGGATGTGTATGGCTACACGTATTTGTGTATCTAGCTATGTCAATCTATTTCATTTTATCATTGCAATTCACCCAAACAGAGTTTAGACTTGTGCAGAACTGTGATTTTTATCCGCACTTGCAAATGAGAAGCCAAACCAGATATAAGTGCTTTTAATTCTGGACAGAAATTTTCATTTTTAACTTTTTTGTTAGGGAAAAGAAAATATTAAAGCGATTCTGATTTTTCCCCCATTTGTATGTAATCAGTGTATTTCAAACTTGCCATTTTTTCAAATGGGGTGTTTCTAGGATTGTTTTTCTTGCCCTTGAAGTGAAAATATTCACCAGGGTATACATAGATATCAGTTTATTTTAATTACAGTTTGATGGTAATTAACCAGTAGACTCATGGATTTGTTCTGCTCCGAATACTTCTCATAAATTATAGAGATTTTACTATTCCCTTCTGTTATCTTGTTTCACTGATTTTTCTCTAGCTTCAATCCTTCTTATATACCGTGTGCTCACTTCTTTGTTTCTTTCTTTCTTTCTTTCTTTCTTTCTTTCTTTCTTTCTTTCTTTCTGTCTGTCTGTCTGTCTGGTTTTTATTTCTGATTATGAGTGACCTTCAATATCAGGGGTTGTATCTCTCCAGGAGAAATCAAGTTCTGTTTTAAAGCACCATGACCTTTCCTTACGCTTCTGAGAACTTTTTCCTGATTGCTTCTATATATTTTCTTCAGAGTCCCAGAAATAATCATTTCATTTGTTTCGTCTAAAAGACTTCTGGTGAGTTCGGCTAGTCATTTTTATACTGTCATGTAACACGCGAGTTTAAACTCATTAGCGATTTTTCTCTCTTCAAATTTCCTAACACATTCACGGTGTAGTTTTAGGATACACAGGATGTTTTACCAAAATAATTGTCCTGCTTCGGACTTTCATGGGCTATATTTCCTTTCCTGTGTTTATTCATTTAGCTTTTCTATCATGTTCTGTATCTTAGTGGTATAATCCGAGCTCAAGTTTTTAAAGCTTTCTTCCACAGGAAAGTGTGCTATGGAAATGGAATCAATCAATAAATGTGCGTTCAGCAACATTTTCCTCTCCAGCTTTATGTGCATTTATTATTATTCATAATTTAACATTTATTGAGCAGTAAGCATCATTCCCTGCTTGGAACAGAGAAGTAGATACCATCTCTGCCCAGCAGACTTTCGTCCTCATGGAGAATTCAATTTTTTAAAAGACTTAAAAGTTAACCCTCACTGTTAGATAAATCCAGGGAGAAAATAGAATCAAAAGTTTGAACACACTTTGTATTAAAATGTATTTGGGTCCCGAAAGCCCTGACTAATGTCTGTGTAAAGATTAGAATCTTGCTAGAAGCATGATTGACACACCAGAGTATTAACTAAAAGATCTAACTTTGATATCTCTAGTATAATATTATAGGCTTGAACTCTAAGTGAATTCTGTTCAAACTGGATTGCACAAGATAGCTATCTGACCCAGATTCAAAGCCATTTGTATTTCAAAGCAGTCCAGATAATCTTGGTCTGTTTCCTTGTTGCGGTACACACTCAGTTTGAGTCTCAAGTGGGTTTTGGCATCTAGTTTAGTTGAGGTATTTGGTAACTTCTCTAGTTTATTCGGAGTTAGATCCTAGAGGTAATTCTATAATCTGCATGCCCTCTATTGGCTTTTATGAATCAGTTATAACTTGAATGAAGATTAGGACTGGTCAGAACCAGAAGGAATACTAGTCGTCTAAATGCAGGCTTTGCCTCTGTATGCTAATTTTTCCCCTCCTCAGCACACAACTGCATTCTTGATTCACCCCTTCCCCCATAATTTAAGGTGATTCAGTTATTTCCTGAGAGAGGCAGAGAGGCAGATAGGCAGAAAGGCACTCCTAACAAGTTCTTCACATAGTCCACTCCCAGCCTCAGGCTTGGCAGATTGGTTCCCGAGCGTGTCTTCATGCACCAACACACATGAGGGAGACTTTAGGATGTGAACCCTGGACCCTTGCACGTGGGTTCAGCATCACAGAGTGTTGTGCTACTGCTGTGCCACTGGGGCTGGCCCTGCATTCCTGATTCTGGCCAAATAAGAAAACTGAATCGTTGGAAGGAAATACCAGGGAGATAGCTAGCTGTACATGGTTTTCCACTTGCTTGCCAGGGTCTGTCTTCTACAGATCATGAATTGACCTGGAATTGATAGTACAGGAAGAAAAGAAAACAAACAAACAAAAAAACACCTAAAATAAAACAAAAGGAAAAAAAAATCAACCTAAATTCAGGAACTTAAATTGTAATTGACCCAATTAACTTAACTGATCTTCTCAAAGTCATGTATTTACAGATAGAGAAAAATGAGCACTCAGGTATCCTGATATTCTTAGTATCCTGATATTCTAACTGAATTCTATTTTTTTTTTTTTTTTTTGTTTTTTTTTGAAAGGTTTTTTGCTATAGGGCGCATGCGCTTGCCAGAAAAACAGAGACAGAAAGCAAGAAATCAACCCCCGGGGGATGGCCACACTGCAATCCCTTCTCCTCCATTCTCCTCTTGGGATCTTGGGCACACACACGTGCCCGGCATGAGTTTAAGACACCGGGTCCGGGACTTGAACCGCGGTTGACTACATGGGAGTCCAGTGACATAGCCATTATGCTAACTGCTGGTTCCCTATGTTTTATATTTTTAATTACGGTTACCTCAATAAATATAAAAGCTAATAATTTCTTTATTTTTTTTTTTTTTTTTATTTTGCTATAGGGCGCATGCGCTTGCCAGAAAAACAGAGACAGAAAGCAAGAAATCAACCCCCGGGGGATGGCCACACTGCAATCCCTTCTCCTCCATTCTCCTCTCAGGATCTTGGGCATGCACGCACATGCACCTGGAGTTTAAGCTGCTGGGTTCAGGACTTGAACTGTGGTCAACTACATGAGAGTCCAGTGACATAACCATAATGCTAACTGCTGGTCCCCTATGTTTTATATTTTTAATTACAGTTACCTCTATAAATGTAAAAGTTAATAATTTCTTTTTTGTTTTTGGAAAGATTTTTGCTCTAGGGCGCGGGCGCTCGCCAGAAAGACAGAGAGAAAGTGAGAAATCACCCCCCAGGGAGGATGGCCACGCTGAAATCTTTTCTCTTTCATTCTCCTCTTGGGCCTTGGGGACGTATACACATGCGTCCAGCATGAGTTTAAGCCACTGGGTCCGGGACTCAAACCATGGTTAACTACATGGGTTTCTAGCAACATAGCCATTACACTATGTGCTGGTCCCAAAAGTTAGTAATTTTTTATGTTTTTCTTTAAACTTAAAATGTAAAAATCTGCTTTTGAACCTTCAATACTTAAAAAAAAATGTTTCTTATAGTATTTTAAAAATAGGGGCCAGCAGGTGGCATGGTGGTTAAGGCGCTGGACATTCCCACATGTCTGACCACGGTTCAAGTCTTGGACCTGGTGCCTTGCTTTCTCACTTTCCTTCTCTCTGTGTCTGTCTTTCTCTGGTCAAATGAAAATAAATGAATGAATAAATAAAAAATTAAACATGTAATTATTTGGGAACCAGCAGTTAGCATAATGGATATGTCGCTGGACTCCCACGTAGTCGACCGTGGTTCACGTCCCGGACCCGGCGGCTTCAAATTCACGCCAGGCGCATGTGCGTGTGTGCCCACGATCCCGAGAGGAGAATGGAGGAGAAGGGACTGCGGCGTGACCATCCCCCCTGGGGGGTGATTTCTCACTTTCTGTCTCTCTGTCTCTCTCTGTCTGTCTGGTGAGCGCACGTGCCTTATAGTGAAAAACCTCTCAAAAAAAAAAAAACTGGCTTTATTAAATTCTTTGGATTATTTTGCACATTATTTATTTTCCAGAACAATTTATTGTTATGAAGTTTTTTTCTTCTTTTTTAATTTATTTGTTTCTTCCAAGAGTGGGAAAGTCAGAGAGAGGCAGAAAGACAGAAAGAAAGAGGCAGCAGAGTCAGCGGGGCCTCAGCCACGATCCACCCCCAGCTTCCATCAGTCCTGGGGCGTAGGCACGTGAGTGCTCTGAATACTCAGGGAAGCCTCTGGATGCAAACCCGAAACCTTCCTATGCGGGTAGCCTCTCAGTGTTGTGTTTTACCGCTGCACCAGTATCCTGGTATGGTTTAATATGCAGAATCTTATAATAGCTTTCTAAAAATTCTTAAATTGATGAGCAACTTTTTCTGTATTTCTTCAGTACTCCTCCCTTGGAGAGGGATCACTGTGTACTATGTGAAGTGATATACTATGTAAACTTGTTACTGGACTATGATAACTGCAAAAGTTGAGCATAACTGTTGGATTCATTCCATTTGCTGAAGAGAGTACAGACCACTGTGTATAGACCTCCCAGGACCAATCAATGCTGAGTGAGCTGCACAATGTCACCCTGTGGAATACTTCAACAGTTGTCGATCTTAACAAAAGAATATAAAATCCAGACCCTACTTAGTCAATAGGCGATCATTAAGGTGTAACTATAATTTCAAAGGATGATCTAGGAGAACTAGCTACTGATGAAGGTTTGAACATGAGTTTGGAGGATAAAGCATTGGTTGCTTCAGTTTGAATAAGCATTAATGACTATCCTGAGTTTACTGGAATTATTTCAAAATCTCTTCCACTCCTGTCTGCATATGTCAGTGACACTAATTTTATATTGTGAATATTATTAAAACACTGTAGATATCCCTTACATCTCCTGCAAGTAGGGGTGTCTACATAACCAGATTGCATGAGTCAACCAAGAAAAAAGAAACTCACCTGCCGCAGTAACAGCGTCGATACATACTCTCTTCCTTGGTAGCGCCAAGTGCATGTGTAATTGTTCCCTGTGGAGAATCACGACTTCAGACATAATGATTTGTATATAGAACTATATACATAGTTCATATTTTTTCCCTTCGATGTTTCGTCATTAAAATTTTGAAGATACAGTTTGTATATCTTTTTATCTTACTGTTCTAGTTATTCCTTTAGTTTAATAAAATATTGATTTATGAGAGACTAGGAAAACAAACTGATTCTTCATCATAATATTTTGAAACGTACAGCCCTAAGGAATAAGGCTATATCTATTCCAATCTTACACGGGATTAGTGACTGGTGAAAGTACAAATGCCTATAAAGTGAAATTGAGCTTTAAAATGAAAGTGACAAGAAATAGTTGTTTATGCTGTATCTGCAAAGATCTCTAGAAAAAATTACTTCCCCCCTTCACGCAGATACTAATCATAGTTTCCAGCATTTCCTAAACTTTTCTTCTTAAACCTGGAAGGTGAGAGCTAGGAGAGGAAAAGCAATTTACGACGTTGTAATACAGAGTCATAATAGAGAAATAGACGAATTTAGGGGTATAGCTACAGAGCGGGGAAGAGGAGGAGCAGAGACAAGCTTATAGTCAAGGCACGTTGGAGAAGGAAGAGACAGATCAAAATGGTGGCTGTTAGCATCATTAGTTTTGCCTTCATCCTAATGAGACTGTCTTAGCATCCTATTTGCGTTGGATACAAAACAAACTAGACAAGTGATAACTAACTACTTCTTAGACTGTGACTCCCCCAAAGCAGTTGAGTTTTTAAAAACCATATTACATTAACTGGACAGGTGGTGCTAGGAA
Source organism: Tupaia belangeri chinensis (assembly GCF_000334495.1). Classification (NCBI taxonomy): domain Eukaryota; kingdom Metazoa; phylum Chordata; class Mammalia; order Scandentia; family Tupaiidae; genus Tupaia; species Tupaia belangeri. The sequence goes on from NW_006204918.1 coordinate 627,140, forward strand.
GAGCAGAGAAGAGTGAAGAAAGGCCAACTAGGAAGACCACGCTGGCAGCTTTCATGGGTCAGGATACTGAGGAGCTCTGAGGAACCTGTGGTCTGAAGTTGGAAGACCACGTGCACCACCTTCTAGCACGAGTGGTCTGGAAATATAGAAAGAATATGCTAGTGAGTGATAAGAATGGGTTAGGTACATTGATCTATGTTCTGGGATAGTACACACTCAACTAATTTATCATTTGATAAAACTAATATAGTATTTCAAGAGACTTCGCTTTGTATCAGACACATCCAATTTGCTTTATAAATGTTATTCTACATAATGCTCAGAAAAACGTTAGGAGTTGGGATGTTGTCATCTCCGTTTCAATGATGAAGAAACAGAAGCTTCGAAGTTTGTGCATGTTACATGCTGTTAAATGTTAGACACTGTAATATTCTACTTCAGTTAGTATGATATTTATTTTTTATGTCTTTAGCTTAGGAGTTGTTGTTGCATAGTCCACATACCATCATAAATTTGGCAGGTAGGAAAGGGGCATTGCATTCTGACCCCTATTCTGAAAGTAATCACCCTAGGAGAACACATGAGCAGTGTTGCTCATGTGTTGCTTGATCTCAGATCAAGATCTTTCCTTTTTACTTCAGATTGGACTTCAAAAATCTCAGGAATGGGGCTCCCAGCTGTGCTGAAATAGGCAGTAGGGTGCTGTTGCATGGTACTGGAGCCACCTGAGAGACCTTGGTGCAGGCCCTGGGCTGACACAAACTCTGGATCCAACTGCGATCTTGGCTGGCTGGGTGGTTGGAGGGAGGATCGTGGCATGGCAATGACTTGTCATGGAAATCTCTGTCTATCTGTCCGTCTCTCTCTCTCTCAATAAATAAATAAAATGAAAACTTTTTAAAAATTCAGGGATTGGCACAACAAAATTCAACTGCCTATCAATGGATTATAGTTGCTAATGAGAGATGATGCCTATTCATCATCCATGTGTAAGGAGAATCCCAAACAAGGCTTCATTCACACTTGTGTATTTTGAGCTTTAAAATCGAGTTGACAAAGTGTTATAATACCAATTTGAGTAGAATATGGCTATAATAAATACGATGCTTTAAAGCTTACTGAAACCACTTGAACCACAGAAAGTCTGCAACCAAAACTATTTTTTGTTGCTTCCCTTTCATTTTTTGAGCTTCTGTCATTCAAATTTTGAGAACTTGGTGGAACTTTTTAATTTTATTTATTTAATTTTTTGGGGGGAGAGGTTTTTCACTATAGGGCGCGTGCGCTTGTCAGACAGACAGAGACATAGAGACAGAAAGCGAGAAATCACCCCCCAGAGGGGATGATCATGCTGCAATCCCTTCTCCTCCGTTCTCCTCTCGGAATCTTGGGCACGCACGCACACGCACCCGGCATGAGTTTTAAGTCGCCAGGTCTGGGACGTGAACCTCAGTCGACTACGTGGGAGTCCAGCGACATAGCCATTACGCTAACTGCTGGTTCCCTTGGTGGAACTTTTGAACTCTGACCAGAATAAAGCCTCAAGTGGTACAGAGAGGAGTAGATAGCTTTTCTCAATCACATTTTAACTGACAGCACTGACCCCTAAGAAAGCAAAAAACAGGGACCAGCAGTTAGCGTAATGGCTATGTCGCTGGACTCCCACGTAGTCAACCGTGGTTTGCATCCCGGAGCCAGTGGCTTAAACTCATGCCAGGCGTGTGTGCATACGTGACCGAGATCCTGAGAGGAGAATGGAGGAGAAGGTATTGCAGCGTGGCCCTCCCCCCTGGGGGGTGATTTCTCGCTTTCTGTCTCTCTGTCTGTCTCTGTCTGGCGAGCGCACGCGCCCTATAGCATAAACCTCTCAAAAAAAAAAAAAAAAAAAAAAAAAAAAAAAAAAAAAGAAAGCAAAAAACAGAGACTGAAAAGTAGATTTCCTTTTACAGTTTTGCCTTATTTATATATTATAAATCCCTCCAATCATTGATATAGAAAGAGCTACAGTTTGATATTCTGCCTTACTGACTTTTCTGCTTCCACTCCTTAACCATAAGTAAATGTTTATGTCTTATGAAAAATAAGAGAATAAGAGAATATAGATTATCTACCAGTGTCAAATGCTCCCAGGGAACACATTACACCACCAATTTTATAAGGCACTGCTAAGTTGCTGAGAAGAGAAAACCACATTTAATGGGTGTAAACTAGTGTTGAATGAATAATTACTTGCTCTGCTTTTGAGGTATGGAGTAGAGAGCACGCACAGCACATTTTGTGAAACCAGACCCTTCAGCTCCGGATTCACTGGCAAACAAAATCTATCGTACTTGCCGTGCTGCACGGAAGGCTAGTGACCAGCTTTATTGGAAACACTGTGGCACATTTAAATCCCTTCCACTGAAGGGCAGTCACTGCCTCGCTGCCGAGGGAGAGCGGGCACCCTAGACACAGCACTGCCACCAGGACTCCTGATTGCTCGGTTTACAGGTGATCCAAGTTTCTGTTGCTCTTCCCCAAGCTTTTATAGGAGCATCTCACTCTTCAGAGGGAGGACAGCATGTCAGCCTTGCTGTGTAGGCTGGTCCAGTGCCAGGGTTAACGGAGTGGTAGTTTACAAACACGTACAAATGAGATTTCTGATTATTTGTAGACGCCAGTCATTCACTCACCGGGTCCTGTGGTCATAGGAGTTGACCGAGTATTGCTTATGACATAGAATAGTGTCCTTTGCACATTTTAAATAAATTTTACCATGAACAAAGGCATTACCATCTGTCACATCTATGTAATTTGGATTTCTATTGACCAGTCCTTTATAAAATAGGCAATAATTTAAAAAGTGGAAAACGTGGGTATGTTTTTTCTTAACAAGGAATTATTTTATTTAACTTTATTTATCTATATATCTATTTATTTATTTAAATTTGACCAGAGAGGGACAGAGAGAGAGAGAGAGAGAGAGAGAGAGAGAGAGGAAGCCTCTAGGTCCGGGATTCAAACTGCTAACTGCCATGTGGGAGTCCAACTTCCTTAACCACTATGCCACCTGTTGGCCCCCACCTGGGTAATCTTTTACTGAGATGGAATGAGACTCAAAACTCTTTCTTCCAACTCAAGTAGTCTAGATGCCACTGTTTACCTTACTGCCATTTATATTCTTAATTACCATCAGTTTTCCTATGAAACTGCCACCACGGTCTGTCTGTCTCAGAGTTGTATTAAATTCCCTTTCTAAATTCCATTTACAAAGTCTGCCCACAGTAGTTTTCAGATTCCGTGTTTACCTTCATGCCCATGCTTTAAGCCTACGCAGTTTATATTTTAGTACGAGCGGCCATAGACTGCTTTGATCAATTTTGATAGTGTTATTGTTCTTAGCGAATTTTTATTAGTATTACAGTACAGTCTATTAAGATCAATTTAATCAGGAATTGGAAATGAACTTTAACCAAATCTATTACAGACAGCTCTTTTCTGCTGACACTGCGGTCAAGCACAGAATAAATTAACCATGTCTGAAAAACTTTAGAATTTGTCTGATGTAATTTGGAGAATTTTTTTTAAGAATTATTTTATTTAAATGTATTTATTTATTTATGTTGATTTGACCAGAGAGGGACAGAGGGAGATAGAGAGAGGGGTAAAGTGAGAAAGCAAGCTCACAGGTCCGAAACTTCACCACCACACTACCTGCTGGCTACTTGGAGGAGAATTTTTAAAACCAGCAGTTAATACTTCATTAAAAGAAAGGCTGTGGTTTGTTTATAAGGATGTATAATTTTTCTAACTTTAATGACAAAACCAGTAATTCTCCGCCTCGATACTTCTGTGTAGTATTAAGATGCATTTGAAAAACCTTGTGCATTAAAGGCCCCTTTTAGTCATCCATTGAAAAATAACAATGAACACCTATTATGTGCTAGGTACTGCTAGGTACTGTTTTCATTAGAGATACAAAGAGATAAAAGTCTACATTTTCTGGGGACATTATGATAAGGGAGGGGACAAACTATATATATATTTATGGCACTTTATGTAGGCACAGGAGTTACTGGTAGGAGAATTATTATAGGCCAGATTATCTCTGGGAAGTTCTAGTTTCTATTTTTTAATCACCTTGACTACTAATGAATAGTTCCTCCTTTCACTCGCTAAAGTGCCGCAATGGAAGATATGTGTCTATACGTGTTCTAAGGAAACAAAAGAGAACGAGAAGAAACAAAAACTAAAAAACAGTTTTAATACATCCTCATCTGACAAGGGAATACAAGTCATAATTGTGAAATATTAAATATAAAATATAGCCTACATTTTAATAAATAAGGAATTTTTTTTTTTGGGGGGGAGAGGTTTTTGCTATAAGGCACGTGTGCTTGCCAGACAGAGACATAGAGACAGAAAGCGAGAAATCACCCCCCAGGGGGGATGGCCACGCTGCAATCCCTTCTCCTCCATTCTCCTCTCGGGATCTTGGGCATGTATACACACGTGCCCGGCGTGAGTTTTAAGCCACCGGCTCCAGGACTTGTACCGCAGTCAACTACATGGGAGTCCAGCAACATAGCCATTATGCTAACTGCTGGCCCCAGGAATTATTTTTGAGATTTAATATTTTTGGTTTTTGTTTGTTTGTTTGTTTGTTTCCCATAGGGTGTATGTGCTTGCTGGAGAGAGACAGAAAGAGACAGTGAGCAGGGAAGTGAGATTTGACCCCCAAGGGGTATGGCTCTGCTGCACTCCCTTCTCCTCCATTCTCCTCCTGGGACTTGGAGCAGGCGTACAAATGCCTGGCATGATTTTCCGGGACTCAAACCACGATCAGCTACAACAGAGTCCAGCACCTTAACTACTATGCCATGCCACCTGTTGGCCCCAAGACTTACACTTCTTAAAAGTTCCAACATAAATCAAACTTTTTTCCTAAGGAAAAATATCACCAAAACCATGACATAATTGGTTACACTATATCTTTGCCAGAATTTAATCATTATTTATATGGAACAGAAACATCATATAATCCAAACTAACATATCATGTGTGTGTTCTATGCAAAAATACATCATGACTATCCAGTGGCCCTAAATATATATATACACATATATGTGTATATATATGTGTATATATATGTAATTTATTGCTATATCTTAAAATCTCTCAATAAACATAAGAACATCTACCCTCCTTCCAAAATAGATTTTCCCCCTTTTTTATTCAAATTGAAATGATTTTTCCCAAAATTATGTATATTTCTATTATTTAGATTAATATAAGAGGGATCTTCAAAAGTTTTCTAAAATGCATTTATGAAAATACTACACATGAATTTCAAATTTTATTGCACCATAATAAACTGACTTTAAGTCCATTTTTTTGTAGACTTTCAAAAGACCTTAATATAGGCAGGGATGCTTTTTTTTTTAAAAAAAAAAAATTATTTATTCATTCATTTATTTAAATTTGACTAGAGAGATACAGAGAAAGTGAGAAACCTAGCCACTAGGTCCGGGACTTGAACCGTGGTCGACCACGTGGGACTGTCCAAAGCCTTAACCACAATGCCGCCTGCTGTTTCCCCGGTATGCTTTCTTTAACTGAGTAACTTTGACCTTAACTGACAGTGTTTTCTAGTTACTAATGGTGCTAGGGCATCCCATCACACTTCATTCCTCCAGGACACTTGGGGTGTAGATCAAAGGAGCTCAGCTGGGAAGGCGTGAGTTGTCTCACCAAGAGCGCCCACATGTGTGTCTGTGTGCACAGGAAAGTGAAGAACCACAGATAACAACTGCAAAGTGGGTAGGAGATAGAAATGCATGGTGCTCTAGGAAGGATATACTTTTACCTCCAAAAAGAGCTCTTAAAAGAAAAACTGTGGAACCAGCAGTTAGCATAATGGTTATGTCGCTGGACTCCCACATAGTTGACCAAGGTTCGAGTCCCGGACCCGGGACTTAAGTCCCGGCTTAAACTCACGCCGGGTGTGTGTGCGTGCGTGCCCAAGATCCAGAGAGGAGAATGGAGGAGAAGGAATTGCGGTGTGGCCATCCCCCCGGGGGGTGACTTCTTGCTTTCTGTTTGTCTGGCAAGTGCACGCGTCCTATAGCAAAAACCTCTCCAAAAAAAAAAAAAGAAAAAGAAAAAGTGTATTTAGTGACTGTCTAACATGTGCCAAACAATTAGATGGCTGTTTTCCAAACAAAGGAACAGAGCAGACTGAAAACGGGAAAATAGCAGCTCACAGATGGAAGTGACCAAGCTTTAATTTCCAAATCAGGTCAACATGACTTCAAAGTTTATGTCGTCTTCTGAACCACGTACTATTTTGCTGTAAATTACACTTAACGGCTAGTGAATAATTGTTCCATAATGAACAGTAGTTTCTGATTCATTCCCCAATTGCGTATAACCATATTTGAAAAGTTTGCAGAGCAAGACGCTCAGGGTAATGAAGAGAAGATACAACGCAGCAGTAATTTTCCAGCCCTCATTCCTGACCCTGGGATGAAAGGAAAGAAAATTGGTGGTGACGTCCATGCTCGTTTTCATTCAGCAGAACACAAGCACTGAGAACTTTGAAACTGGCAGCACAAGGAACACAAACAAGTGTTAACGAGGGAGACCCCGTCCCACGAAGAGATCCCCTCTTAAAGCGATGGATTTGAAAATTACGTGGCGCTTAAACTCAATCAATGAAAGCACTTTAGGAATCACTCTGCCCAGACAAGCCAAATGATTATCGCAGGAGCCACACAATCCAGCTCACTTTGTCCTGCTGAGATTATGTCTGGGCATTGCCACAGTTGATGGCTCATGCAGGGATGTTGTTGTTTGACCATTTTAGTCCAAAATATAGCTAGTGCTGGATGCAACTGTGGGTTACACCTGAAGACACGGCCTAATACGTTAGCTAGTCCCAGTATTGGGCCCAATCCGGTGGTGGCTCCTTCATCCTACCCGTGTTACAAAGGATTTGTCATGTTCTTCTTGTAGAGCTAGAAACTGGGATCTAATTAATAACAATGAATGTGCCACTCGATCAGTTCTCAAAACTTCCAGTATATTAAAAAAAAAAAAAAAAAGGAATAACTGGTGACAATGTTAAAGGCTATTTTAGAGAAATACAAAAAATTCATTAAGAGCACATTAGAAAATATTAAGAGGCCAGCAGGTGGCATGGTGGTTAAAGGTGCTGGATTTTTACGTGGCCAACCAAGGTTCAAGTCCCGGACTTGCCAGCTTGCTTTCTCAATTTCTCTTTCTTTCTCTCTCTGTCTCTCTCTGGTCAAATTAAAAAATAATAATAATAATAACAAATTGAATTAAACAAATAAATAATTCTTAAAAACCAAAAATAGCAAATGTGTTTTAGAATGCAGATATCTCAAGTGTGGTTGCGAGATTATATTTTGAGATATGGGAAGAAAATATTAACATTTTTAGTTAATTATTTCAATATATAAATGATTATGTCTTTATGCATGTAGTAGGCACATAGACATTGCCATTCTCACTGAATCCTGACACCAGGTGACTTCGTGTTAGCCTCATGGGGGGGGCACAAGTCTACTGAGGGTAATGTGGAAACTTCAAACGAGTGTTGCTTTGATCTGTTCATTTGCTTGGAGGATTGAGATAGTTTACAGTTTTTCTATACACAGTTTAACAGGTTAATAGACTGGTTTCTGACTTGAGGACAACTAACCCACACAAATAAACAGGTTTACAAGGATTGCTTCAAACAAAAAATTGAAGGCAATACTAATGCTTTAAAAGCAGGTAAAGAATGAAAATAAAATGGCAGAGCTGTCTTCTCACCTTCATAGAGTATGAGCTCTGTATCAGCTGAATTAAAGGGTAAAGCAGCAACAATTCATGAAGCTGGCAAGATAAAAAAACTTGAAAATATTGAGGAATTTATGAGATTTCAAATAAAAGACCATTTGGCATTTATTTACAACTACCTAACTGACAATAAATATCAACTCCACTTTATATGATGCTTTGAGATATTAGCAAAGAAGTGTGAAGTCATCATTGTTAGAATGACTCGTGTGTGCATGTGTGCATGTGTGTGTGTGTGTGAACCTTTGTAGAAGGTTCACCGTGTCACGATCCTCCTGGCTCAGCATCTGAGCAGCTGGGCCCACAAGCTGCACTACCAGGCCCTTTCAAGGTGGGCTCCTGGCCTGTTCACATAGGCTGGGAGCTAAACCCTGGCCTCCCAGTGCTCCCAGCCTCAAAGGGCAATGTCTTACCTCTTGTCCCACTGTGGCTGGGCTGAATTTCTTTCTTACTAACAAAGAAAAAGAAGTACACTTGGGAAACACATTCTTCTTGTTAAAGTACTTAAATAGGAAACTAGATGATAACAAACTACCCTTTAATCAAAAAGGTGATTTTAAGAAAGTAGCATTCAAAGAATTATACAGCAAAAACTGATACAACAGGACAAAACTGCGGCCTTGCTAGGGAGGCTGCACTAAGGGGATTTGGTGGATTGCACTTGAGTAATGTGATGTACTAAGAATTCCTTTTTCCATTTCCCTTTCCCTTATAGCTTGGGACCAGCAGTTGGCGTAACGGCTATGTCGCTGGACTCTCATGTAGTTGACAACAGTTCAAGTCCCGGACCCAGCGGCTTAAACTCATGCCGGGCGGGTGTGCGTGCATGTCCAAGATCCCGAGAGGAGAATAGAGGAGAAGGGATTGTAGCGTGGCCATCCCCCAAAGGAGTGATTTCTCACTTTCTGTCTCTCTTTCTGGCAAGAGCATGTGCCCTATAGCAGAAACCTCTTCAAAAAAAAAGAAAAAAGCTACTGGGCTGGTTGGTGGCATGGTGGTTAAGGCACTAGACTCCAAAATGGCCGACCATGGCTCAAGTCCTGGACCTGGCGGCTGGCTTTCTCACTTTCTCTTTCTCTGTCTTTGGCCAAATAAATTTAAAAAATAAATAAAAAAGATATTTCAAAAAAATTGAAAAGGAATAAATACTTGTTAATAAAATGAAAATGAACCCATGTTTTACACAGGAAACTCAGAAAAGTACCATCTGAATAGTGGTTTCAAGTAGGATTTGTGTTACTGAAGGAGTCCCGTAAGTGAGTCCCAGTCATCGTATCAGTCAGAGCTAAATGAAACACGTCAGAAAAGCTATTTAATGCCACTATTCTGGGTCATTTTTAAAAAGCAGCTCTTTAAACTATAGGAGGATATTTTATAGTAATTTTCATTCTCTGGAAACAACTCATACTTGGCTTCATCGTGTTTTCCCTGCGAAGTACTTCCACAGACTCTATTGCTACTGAATAAAATTCACTGTATCGTCATATACTGATTTTGTATCTCTTTCTGATATTATAAAAATTTATTGGAAGATTTTATTTTATATTTTTGCCATAATCACCACACAAAAAGAACAAAAACTATGTTACGTTTTTCCAGTTGCAAACCTATACTCATTTTTCTTGCCTTACTGAGCAAGCTAGAACATTTAGTAGAATGTCAAATAAAATGGGTTATAGCAGACAACCTTGACTTGTCCCTGATAGTCTAAGGAATGTTTTCTTCTCTATCCTACTTTGTTTGCTGCAAACATATCAATTTATAGAAGTTTAAGGGAACCAGCAGTTGGCGTAATGGCTATGACGCTGGACTCCCACGTAGTCGACCGCGGTTCGTGTCCCGGACCCGGTGGCTTAAAACTCACGCCGGGCGCGTGTGCGTGCGTGCCCAAGATCCCGAGAGGAGAATGGAGGAGAAGGGATTGCGGCGTGACCATCCCCCCTGGGGGATGATTTCTCGCTTTCTGTCTCTATGTCTCTCTCTGTCTGTCTGTCTGGCAAGCGCACGCGCCCTACAGTGAAAATCTCTCAAAAAAAAAAAAAAAAAAAAAAGAAGTTTAACTCATTTAGCTTTTAGTTAAGGATTCTTTTATATGAACGCTATCGATGGGTCTTTTCTTCATCTTTGAGATTATCAAGGGTCCTCTTTAAATTTTTAATATAGCCATATTAAAAATGAGTCTCTCATTTCTGGGGTAGATTTCTTAATGTTTTGAACATACATAGAGCTATTTGATAATAGTTGGTTTAGAATGCTAGCATCTCCGTTTGCAAGTAAAACTGACTGGAGATGTCCTTTGTTTGGATTCTTTGTTCAACATGGATATCAAGTTACATTTAGTAGACTTGTAGAATGACTTGGAAAAATAGTCTCTCCTTGTGTATTCATGACTATTTATGTAAGAATAAGATGATTTATCCTTTGAATTATGGTAAAGCTCACTGGCATACCATGGTTGAATTTCTGTATTCAGAGGTAAATTTTTTGTTTTGGTTTGACCATAGGGTGAATGCACTTGTTGGAGAGAGACACAGAGAGGGAAAGTGAGAAATCTCTGCCCAGGGAAGAGAGCACAGCACAATCCCTTCTCCTCTAGGGATTTTGGGGACGCATGCACACGTGCCTGGTGTGATTTTCAAGCCCCTGGGTCTGGGGCTTGAACCGTGGTCAGCTATGTGGGAGCCAAGTGGCATAACTACCATTGTGCCTGCTGGGCCCTTCAGGATTAAATTTTAAATGCCTGTTTACTTAAGTTTTCACTTTCACAGACCTTTATTTTAAATTACTCTTTTTCTATATTTTTCTGGCATTTTTAGATTTATCTTTATAGGTGAGTCGATAAAAATAACTTCCATTTCTGGAAGTATGACAGACTACTCTTTTTGCATTGCAATATTTTTATTGTATATTAATATTTAGGTCACCTCACATATTTAGTTGCTTAGGAGTTGCTTAGGTATTATTATTTTTTTTGGGGGGGGGGAATTTTGCAATAGGGCACGTGCACTCGCCAGAAAGACAGAGAGAGAGAGAGAGAGAGAGACAGAAAGCAAGAAATCACCCCCCAGGGGGAATGGCCACGCCGTAATCCCTTCTTCTCCATTCTCCTCTCGGGATCTTGGGCACGCATGCACATGCACCCGGTATGAGTTTGCCACCGGGTTTGGGACTCGAACCACAGTCAACTACATGGGAGTCCAGCAATGTAGCTATTACACCATCTACTAGTCCCAATCTTTTTTTTTTTAATCATCAAAAGTGACAGTTAGAAAATGAAATGAGCAGGCCAGGTGCTGGCCTGGTACTCAAGGCTGCTGGCTCCCTCATGGCTCCCCGTGCAGGAGCAATGACTTGAAAAACATGCCGGGCACATGTACATGTATGCTCAAAAGCCCGAGAGGAGAGTAGAGAAGAAGGGATTGCAGCAATGCCATCTCTCCAGGAGGTGGTTTCCCACTTTCTTTCTCTCTCGTTCTTTTCTTATGAGAGATTTTTGCTATAGCGTGCATGTGCTCACTGGAAAGACACAGAGAGAGAGAGAGAGAGACAGAAAGGTAGAAATCACCCCCCAGGTAGGGTGGCCACGCCGCAATCCCTTCTCCTTCATTCTTTTCTAGAGATTTTGGGCATGCATGCAAACATGCCTGACATGAGTTTAATGCCACTGGGTCTGGGACTCCAACTGCAGTTGGCCATGTGGGAGTCCAGCGATGTAACCATTATGCCATCTGCTGGCCCCTCTCTCTCTTTCTCTCCCTCTGTCTCTCTTGCAAGCAAATACATCTTGTAACAAACAAAACGAAAAATAAATACATACATTTAAAAAATGATATTATTGCCTCGTATACAAAATAAAGCTTAAATTTTATTTTACACAAAAGCATATTTTATTTTAAAGAAGAAAGTCTTAAGATTAAATTATTTCATTTTTTAAAAAAATGGTAAAATAGTATGTGAGATATTTCAGTTTCTTCTCCCTGCCCTGTGACAGAGCAAAGGAAGTCACTTAATGCAGCTATTTTGGAAAGATAGTGCAATTTTCAGGTTGATTTCTTATGTCGTTTGCATAAGGAATGTTTGACGGAACTGAAAGCTTCCTAATATTTTCTCTAGAGGCTACATAGTATGATTCTACATTCACTCCTTCACTTTTTCTATGTGTCAAGCATATATTATAATCTTTTCTATGTCACAAGTAGAGGACTTATAACGATGCATTATAAATAGTTCAAATCTTGACAAACTTGTAGCAAGATGGAAAGATATCCACATTAAAACTAACAGAACTGGGAATTCCAGAATGACACACTAATCTAAACCTACCGCACTGAGTTTCTCATTTCAACACTTAAAACTTGACAAACAATAGAAGTAGCATGCAAGCAATAATAAAAATCACATAAAATAACAACATTCAAATACAAAGACATTGCTTAGCTACAAACCACAAGAATATTCTAAATAGAGTAAAAGGGACCTAGCATTGTCCCCATCCCTTAGAAGCCAAACTGTCTTAAAAATCATAGTAACTTTTATTCATATCCTCATCTCCTCAAATTAAATCCTAAAACATATCGTGAAATAGAAGAGGAAGTCGAAAAGAAACAGAAAATAAAGTAGCCAGCATGGAAGAATGCAAAGAACTAATGGAAATGCCCCATAAACCTTTTGTGTTGTATACTGTTTTAAAAACTTGAATAGAATAAAACGGGAACTCAAGCCCAAATATAAAATTATCAAATGAGTTAAAAAAAAAGATGTCACCTGCCTCAGGAAATAACTAAAATAGCGTCTCGAAACTAATAAGTTACAAACAGCAAGAAACAGATTAGATAGAATAAAAAAACTCAAAACCCGAATTTTCCCATTCTGAAAGGTTAGAAATTTAAGAAGACATGTAATTGCAAGTGTATTTTTCATCTAATCCCTGAGAACAGCAGCAGAACAGGGTGGAGGGAAAATCATCTGAGAAAATTATGCTCAACTTCACATTAAAGACAATGGAATATTTAAGTGTATTTATGTTGGACATGTATAATAATACTTTAACTTGCTATGAGGCTTGATAAATGATGAACTCGATATTGATTTTAAGTGAATAGGAAGGGAGGCTTCAAAAAACTTGTGGAAAATGGTATTAATGGACAAGCTTATTTTTGCAAAGGAACCTTAAAATCCAACATAGTTTAAAGATATTCATTGTAATTTATGATGTATACAATCATTATACATCTTTGTAGTATGTTGGATAGTTTTAAAAAGTATGTCTATGGTGCATAATAAACAAATTCATGATATAAATATATTCACCACCTTCGACATTTAACATTGCATTATATTGTGCACATTCAAAATATGCGACACTGGTGATTTAAATTTTTTTTTTAATTTTAAAATTTTTATTTATTTATTATTTATTTTAATTTGATCAGACAGAGAGAGAAAGTGAAAAAACAAGCCGCCATATCTGGGACTTGAACCGCAGTTGGCTATGTGGGAGTCCAGTGCCCTTAACCATGACACCACTTGCCAGCCCCTCCACTGGAGATTTTGAAAGTTATATTTAATTGTCAATGACGTTATTTACTGTGAAATATAGTTCCAAAGAGAGATAAAGTGATTAAAAATTATAACAAAAACTGTCATAAATGAATAAGAATGGCATTTTGAAAACAAAGATAATCAAAACCTAGCCAATGGCAGAATTCATAATTTCCTTATAGAGGATGGTGAAAGATAAGAGTTCATAATCTGAAAATATCTGTGGTATCAGTGGTCCAGTTAGAAACAGGTAAAATTGTACATAACAGTAGCTCATTAGGAAGAGGTAGAAAAAGAAAACATTTATTCACTCACTATGAGTTCTTGTAAGACCATAGTACTGTACTGTGCATAAATAAATAAGCTCTCAAAAAGGAAAATGTTTAAAAAAGAAGACATGGTAAAGTCAGTGACTTGGTGATTTATAGGCTTTATAAAGTTACTGGTTTTAGCCTTTTCTCAATTCATTCCAAAGGCTCAACTAGTTGTAACATTTGGACTTCTCTGTTATCTAGAGTTATACAATGAGTAATGGTTATGATAATTAAATATGCAAATGCAACATGAAAGCCATGGAGACAACTGTCCATCAAACAGTTGCCTGTGCTTTGAGGATCTTATTTAAGAAGTCTTGGCCTACCTCAATGTCTCCCAGAGTTTCCCCAGGGTTTTCCACCAGTAGTTTATAGTTTGAGGTCTTAGGTTTAGATCTGTGATCCACTATGAGTTGGTTTTTGTTAGTGGTGAGAAAGAGGGGGTCCAGATTCAACTCTCTGTATTTGGATACCCCATTTCTCCAGTTCCATTTGCTAAAGAAGTTTTCCTTTTCCCACTGGATTAACTGGTACCCTTTGTCAAAAACCAGCTGGCTGTATGTTTTGGGGTTTATTTCTGAGGTCTCTATTCTATTCCATTGGTCCACATATCTGTTTTTGCACCAATACCATGATGTTTTGATTATCACAGCTTTGTAATATATTTGAGGTCAGAGAGTGAGATTCCTCCTACTCCATTCTTCTTGCTCAGGATTGCTTTGGGAATACAGGGTCTTTTATGATTCCAGACAAATTGTATGATTGCCTTTTCTAAATCTGCAAAGAGTATCTGTGATAATTTAATTGGGATTGTATTAAGGCAATAATCCCAAAAATATGCAAGTGGGATTACATTGGATTAAGAAGTTTCTTCCCAGTAAAAGACACAGTAATTAGTGTGAATTGACAACCTTCAGAATGGGAGAATATTTTTGTAAACTGTGCCTCAGATAAAGAACTGATAACTGGAATACACAGAGAACTCAAGAGGCTTTCCTGAAAAAAGATGATCAACCCAATTAAAAAATGGGAAAATGAGCTGAACAAACAACTCTCTAAGCAAAACATATGAACAACCAAAAAGCATATGAAAAAATGCTCAACATCCCACAGCCTAAGGGAGATGCAGATCAAAACCACAAGGAGATACCACCTAACTCCAGTCAGAATGACAAAGATCAAAGAAACAGAAAAATGATAAGCGCTGACAGGGCTGTGGTGAAAGGGGAACAACTCCTACACTATTGGTGGGAATGTAAATAGGTCCAACCACTGTGGAGAACAATATGGAGATTCCATAAATATCTACAAATAGAACTACCATTTGATCCAGCAGTTCCATTCCTTGGCATCTACACAAAGGACAGAAGAATGCTCAGTTGGAAAAGTACTTCCACATCTATGTTTATTGTGAGATTACTCAAGATTGCTAAGACATGGAACCACTCAAATGTCCATGAACAGTGGAATGGATTGAAAAAGTGTGGCACATATACTCTATAGAATACTACTCAGCCATAAAAAAGAACAAGACCCTGGCATTTGATAGAAAGAGGGTGAATGTATTTTTATTGCTGAGTGAAGCAAGCCAGGCTATGAAGGAGAGACACGGTATGTCTCCACTTACTATATACTGACAGTCCATACTTTATGGTGGAAATTGAATGACCAGAGGCTATCGACATATGGAAAATGGTTATGGATACAGGAGATAGTGTGAGAAGAAGGTGGAAGAAGGAAGAGAGTGTGAGTAAAGAAATTAAAGGGAAAAACAGAGAAACAAGACATTTATGGTACTGCATTATTATGTTGATGGTAACGTGTCTAGTATCCTCAAGTGGACTGGGGTGAAGTGTATTCATGTTGGGTAAATTCACTTTACAAGCTAAGTGACATATGGTGATTAAATGTATAAAATTTAAACAGAAAAACATGCTGGGCATGTATGCATGCATGTTCAGGATCTGAGTGGAATGGAGAAATGGAGGAAAAAGGATTGCAGTAGCATCGGGCCCCATAGAGGAGTGGGTTAGGAGGATGAGCAATGTACTATCTGGCAATAAAAAAGGAGAAAAGAAAATAGTTGAATCTAAATTTTAGTTTGGGTATTTGATCCTGTAATTCAATGTTATTCTCAATATGTGTGGGCTTACCCTTTGTTTCACTACTCTTTTTAAAAATTTTTTTATTGTTTTGTGTTTTCTTACTTCAATTTGTCTCCCTTTAGTTTTGCTGGTGCCCTTTAGGTATTTCCTGAAGAACTGGTTTAGTTTTGATTAATTCTTCCAGCTTTTATTTATCCAGAATGATAGCCAAATTGATAAAAATCAAAAACAAAAACGATATTATAAAAATGCAAATCTAAGAAATGCCAAGTTACATACAAAGTTTACCCATTAGACTAACATCATACCTCTCAAATTGAAACAATGCAGGCAAGGAAATACTGTAAAGATATTTTTAAACTCTGAAAGAATATAATTTCGGTCAAGAGTACTATATCGGGGAACCAGCAGTTAGCGTAATGGCTATGTCGCTGGACTCCCACGTAGTCAACCGCGGTTCGTGTCCCGGACCCGGTGGCTTAAAACTCACGCCGGGTAAGTGTGCGTGCGTGCCCAAGATCCCGAGAGGAGAATGGAGGAGAAGGGATTGTGGCGTGACCATCCCCCCTGGGGGGTGATTTCTCGCTTTCTGTCTCTATGTCTCTCTCTGTCTGTCTGGCGAGCGCACGTGCCCTACAGTGAAAATCTCTCAAAAAAGAAAAAAATAAAATAAAAAAAAAAAAAAAATAAGAGTACTTCGGGCAAAATTATATTTCAAATAGGGCAGAGAAATAAAATTATTCCTGGATAAACAAATGCCATGACTGAGAATGAGTTTCTAAGCATTCATCCTGTAAAAGATTGAATATTTTATTCACCACGTTCTGCGTCGAGCTGGCAAAGCGAAGCTCTTTCTTCTCTAAATATCAGAACAGAACGTAGAGCTCCCAAAGGCCTTTCTTCCTTCTACGTAGGGGAGTCTGAGAGAAAGTTGCCAACATATTCTCCTGACTGATCAAATTTGCTGATGGAAATTGTACTATATTGAAACTACCTCAATTTTTTATCTTTATTTCTTTCTATGTGCCATCTGCTGGTCTCTGACACCCTTTCGTGATGTCGTACTGCTCCTCGGCCAGCAGGTGGTGCAGTGGCTATGCTGCTGGACTCCCACACGGCTGACCCGTGTACGTGTATGCCTAAGGTCCCAGGAAGAGAATGGAAGAGACAGGATTGCGGATGACCATCCTCCCTGGGAGGTGATTTCTCACTTTCCCTCTCACTGTTTCTGTCTCTCTCTCCAGTGAGTGCACATGCTTTCTGGCAAAAAAAAAAAACCCTTAAAATTCAAGGAGCTAACGCATGTAAGGTGTTAGCTATGTACCATGGCCCTGAATAAAAATAAATAACTTCTTTCTTTCTTTTTTTTTTTTTCCTAGGGGTTTTTGCCTTAAGACATGTGCACTCTCCGGAGAGAGACACAATCAAAGACAATGAGAGGGAAAATGAGAAATCACACCCTGGGGGGATGGCCATGCTACAATCCATTTTATTCTGTTCTCCTCTAGGGATCTTTGGCATGCATGCACATGCACCCAGAGTGAGTTTCAAACCATCGGGTCTGGGACCCGAACCCACGACTAACCACGTGGGAGTCCAACAACATGACCGTTATGCCATTTGCTGATTCCAATAAGGTAATTGTTTTTGTTTTGTTTTGTTTCAAGTTTTTTGCCTTAGGTCCTGTGTGCTCGCCAGAGAGAAAGAGAGGAATAGAGTGAGTGAGAGGGAAAGTGAGAAGTTATCCCCCAGGTGAGCTGGCCATGCTGCAGTCCCTTCTCCTCTAGTCTCTTCCTAGGATCTTGGGCATGCATGCACATGTGCCCAGTGTAAGTTTCAAGCTACCGGGTCCGGGACTCGAACTGTGATAGCCATATGGGAGTCCACCAATGTAACTGCTCTGCCATCTACTGACCCCAATTCTTAATAAAAGTTAGCTATTATGCTGATTTTGGTATTTATGACTGATCTTTAAACAAGATTACGTAATGAACTCTTACCTGCCATCAACAAACATTCATTCATTCCTTCTACATAATTGGGATGTAAGTTTCTGAATTTTATTCTCTTTAAATCGCTTGAAATTTTATTTCTCAAAAAAAGAATAAAAGCACACAAAATATATATTATATATATATATATATATTGAGCGGACGACCTCTGTTGTCTGAGACAGTAGGGTTCCCCTTTCTGGATATTTCATACTGGAGGAGTCTTAGGGCTGCTTATATTTTGATCTCAAAGTAAAAGGGCATATTTAGCTACTCCGATGAAGGGTTGTTGTTCTTTCAGAGTTTGTTTTTACTGCCAGAGGGCACATGTGTGTGCATAAAAGAGGGAGGGTGAAAGAACGAGAGTGAGAATGCTCTGAGGGGCCCAGCCCTGCTGTGAACTTTTCCTCCAGTTCTCCAGCCCGCCAGGATTCTGGGCACACACGTATGCACCTGGCATAGTTTTAGGCTAACTGGGCTCAAAGCCATGACCGGGACTCGAACCACGGTGGGCATGTGGCTTCTAGCTCTGCAGGGTGATACACCCCCAACCGCACTACAGAAATGAGGCCCGAGCAAGTAAAAATCTAAGCCAAGATCTAAAACAGGAGTAATCTGAGTGAGAAAACAAAAACAAAACTAGGTGGAAAACCTCAAGTTATAAGAGTGACTGCACATTCGAAGAATAAAAACTGATTTACCATGGTTCCGGGACTGGGTGCAGGTGTGACATAGGAGGCAAGAAGAAATATTAGAAAAGTAAGGATACTTCGGTTCAAGCCAGGTATTATCCAAAGCTGTATTTAGAAGTTTGGACACAAATTCTCCTGAGGGCTGTGAGGAGCCATTGAGATGCTTACACTAGAGAAAAAAAATTGAATGTACTTTACATTTATCTTTCTGGCTGTATTATAAAACGTATAGATTAGACAGGGGTCAATGGGGGCTCACCCCATTGCATAGAAGAGAATTAGAGCTCACACAGCTGACGGTGGTTCAAATACCAGCCCTGGCAGCTTGAAAAATATGCCCAACACTGTGTGTGCCTGTGGTCCCCAAATCCAGACAGGAAGGAGAAACAGAAGAAAAAGGATCGCGCTGTGACCACACCCCACTGGGGTTGTGTTCTCTTTCACTCTCTGTCTCTCTCACAAGTGCATATACCTCTGGCAATTAAAAAGAAGAGCGAAACACACAAGGATCTAACTCATTTAGAAAGAACGCAATGGCCCGCCTGAGGGACTTGCTGTGGAAAATTATGGTGATGCGGGCACAGTGGTAACAGAGGCTCCGTGATGCTGGATGCACGAGAGACGTCCGGGCCTCCGCTTACACTCAGGCATGCTTGCGTGTGCCCCAGTACTGGCCGGCTGAAGCAGGCAGGTGAATAGAGCCATGGGCACCTTGCTGGACATTTTTCTCTGAAAAAATCAATAAATAAACTTTAAAAATATAGTGGTGGATAACATTGGTAGGATTCTGGAGATTTTTTTAGATTGTATAAACTGGGCCTGTAGTTGGCTTGGTGGTTAAGACACTGGACTCCCTCATGGGTGACCACAGTTTGAGTCTAGGGCCTGGTGGTTTGCTTTCTCACTTCTCTCTCTCTCTTTCTCTATGTCTCTCTCTCTGGTGAGTGCACTTGCCCTGTAGCATATTAAAAGAAATGATAAATAAAATAAAATAACTAATTCTCTTTTAAAATCTGTAGAAACTGCTGGTGGCCTAAGGTCTTAACTGAGGATTCGTACTCTTGGGCCTCAGGAAGATGGGAGTGCCATTTACTGAGCTAGAGCAAGAGCTAGAGTAGGGAGTGTGACAAAGATTCAGAAAGTCCACTGTTTTACAAGATGAATTAGAATGCCCTTTGAGGTATCCCGATGGAGAACATGAATGCATAGTTTAAGAGAGATAGAGAGAGAGAGTTTGAAGTTGTCAAGTTGAAAATCTAGCTAGCAAAAGGACTTGAACTATGGAAGTAGATAGAATCAGATCCCATGAGTTGAGGTCCTCGGTGAGAGGAAAACTTGCTATGGGAGAGTCAAACAAAACTTAAGCCCCAGTAGCTCCTAAGATGGGGCACTGGAGCATCAGAGAAGGCAATGGAAGAAAATGTTTCAAGGAGGATGGGAACAAGACATTAAGTCTGATTCTGTTAGAAGAAGAGCTATGAGTGATATTTGTAAGAGCGAGTTCAGCAGACCTCGAGGCACCGGAGCCAGAAAATGCAGCTGATTAAAGAGAGAAGACTGCAGAGAACACCTGATTGAGAAACAGATGTATCTTGAAAATCAAAATACATGGGTACATTCAAAAGAGTGGAAATGGATCATAAAAATTCAATAGCTTTTTGGGACCAGCAGTTAGCGTAATGGCTATGTCGCTGGACTCCCACGTAGTCAACTGTGGTTTGAGTCCTGGACCTGGTGGCTTAAACTCAACGCCGGGTGCATGTGCGTGCGTGCCCAAGTTCCTGAGAAGAGAATGGAGGAGAAGGGATTATGGAGTGGCCATCCCCCCTGGGGGGGGGGTGATTTCTCGCTTTCTGTCTCTCTGTCTCTCACTGTCTGTCTGGTGATCGCACGCGCCCTATAGCAAAAAACCTCTCCTAAAAAAGAAAAAATAATTCAATAGCTTTTTTTTCAGATTCTTAAAATAAAATAAAATATTGTAAATGAATTTGGTGAAGAGCTTTTGTCTTTGATTTTTTTACAACTTCTTGAGTCTCTGCTTTAGTACTTTAAATGTTTGGGCAAGTACTTTAAAAAGGGAGGGAGATAGAAAGAGACCCACCCCGACAGGGTCTCTCTGCTGGGATTCACCCCTATCTTCAGTCTGGCATGTACGAGACGACCCTGGAACAGGAACCCGAGAGCTTCCTGTGGGGGTAAAGTTGTGTTATCGGCTTCCTCAGGGTTACTCTGAAAAGAGAAGCCAAAGGAACCTTGGGTTCAGGTACCATAACCGATTTCTGTGAAGTCATCACATGGAATGTAATTCATATTTCAGTTACATAAATA
>NW_006204918.1:647966-687498 GCF_000334495.1 Tupaia belangeri chinensis
TCACTGCATGAGGCTTTGTCTCCAGTGTACAAATGTAAAGGAAAACTTAAGTTAATTCTGTAACTAATCTGTCATCCAGCCTCGACTTAATAATATTTATGTCATTTTACATGTTAGTCATCTAAAGATATCAACGTTATGCCCTACATAGTTAAATGCAAATTTGACCTTGAAGTGTTTTAAATAATTAAATATGTTGCATCGAAAACTGGTTTATACCTTCAAATTCAAGTAATTAGGGCTTATGATTTTGTTTTATTATAAGTCATGAAGAAACATTGTTTTATTTTCCCAAAAAAAACAATGGAAGCCATGAAAACAGCCTGTGTCTGACAATCGTAGTGAGGTAGGAGACAGAGACCTTAAGAATATAGTTAGAGTAGAACCAGCAGTTGGCGTAATAGCTGTCGCTGGACTCCTGTGTAGTCAATCGCGGTTCAAGTCCCGCACCAGGTGGCTTAAACTCATGCTGGGCATGGGTGCGTGCATGCCTAAGATCCTGAGAGGAGAATGGAGGAGAAGAGATTGCAGTGTGGCCATCCCCCCTGGGGAGTGATTTCTTGCTTTCTGTCTGTCTGTCTCTCTCTGTCTTTCTGGTGAGTGCACGCAACCTATAGCAAAAACCTCTCCACCCCAAAAATACAAAAAGAATATAGTTAGAGTATAGGTCTGAAATAGAATCACAAAATGGCTACATTTTAATATGGAGACACAATTCGGCTGTCCCTGAACTGCTTGCTCACAAAAACAGCTTGCAGTGGTGACTCAATGATTAACCTAAGCAAGGTGACATAAAACAAAAATGAGAATTAAGATATTTCTATAGGCTCCACCACACTGACAAGATAGGATAAGGGATTTTATGGCCCAAAGTGTTTAGAAAAAGAGTCTCATGACCTTCATACCCACTCTTAGGAGAAAAATAACTGGACCCACCCAGCCTGTGACCCTCACTTTGAGGATCTGGGAGGAGGAAATATGCACAAGACCCTCCCAAGAATAAGCCCAGACAAAGCTCTTCCTGACCAAGATTTAAAAACAATCCCACTCCAGCTCCTCTTTGGCAACCCATTCAGGACCCACTCTCTGCTTGAGAGCTCAGGTCTTCCTTTCCAGTCTTAACAAACTCTGCTTGCTACGCCTTCCCTGTGTCTGCATTTCTAATTCTTTGCGAGCTGTATGTAAGAACCTATGTTCTTGTCTAAAGGTGCTAGGCCTCATCACCCCTACACCTCTTGGCCCCTGCCTCAATAGTTTCTTCAAGAACAACAGACTTGTAATCTGTTAGAGAAAACTCCTAGTTCCAGAAAATTATTTATAGTAAATTTTTTAGAGGTTTTGTGTTGTTTCTTTGTTTTTGCCTTGGGGCATGTGTGCCCAGTTGGGGAGGAGGGGCAATGAGAGGGAAAGTGAGAAATAACTTCCCAGCAGAGATGGTTGGCCATACCACAATCCCCTTCTTCCCCATTCTCCTCCTGGGATTCTGGGCACACACTCACACATACCCAGCTTGACGTTCGAGCCACCAGGCCCAGGACTCGAATTGCAGTTGGCCATGTGGGAGTCCAGTGATGTCACTGCTATGCCATCTACCAGTTCTGATTAATAGTAATTTTAATCAACTGTTCATACAGAATTATGATCAAATAATTTAGCAGCATCCTCAAAAATAAGTATCTAGTATTTCCAATGGCATTATTTTTTCTTTCTTCTTTTTTTTTTTCTTTTTTTAGGTTTTTCCATAGGGTGTCTGTGATTTCCTCTGAGAGGGATAGAGAAAGAAAAAGTGAGAAATCACTCACCCCCCTAGGGAGGATGGACGTGCCACAATCTCCTTTCCTCCATTCTCCTATCAGGATTCTAGACCTACATGCACCGGAACTTGGCATGAATTTCAAGTCATTGAGTCCCAGACTGGAACTCTGGTAGGCCATGCGGGAATCCAGCACCTTAACCCCCATGCCACTGCTGGCCCTAGTATTATTTCTTACACATAGAGATCATATCTGTGCCATTTGAGTAAATCAAAAGTCACTTAGAGTTGTCTTCTAGTTAATTCCATATAAGTATAAATATAAAACCCACCAAAGTAGTAATTATCAGGGAGCATTCATGGCGAGTTCTGTGACAGACACTCAGCATACAGAGGTAGCTGTCCAGTCAGGGAATATAAACTGCGGTGTGTTTTCATCACTTACTGTGAGTCATCTGTTTGGCTTAGAGTGGCCTGGGCTCTGTTGTACCCTTTGGTTATTCTGATTGCTGCTTCCTCGTCAGTTCTAAAGGAAATCTTTTTGAGGGCTAGTTTCAAACATTAAAAGTTGATTTTTTTTTTAATAGAAAAATTATAATAGCTGACACGTATAGACGTGGATATGTTACAACATATAAAGATGTACACCGTAGACACACAAAATTTCAGAGAAGCGTTCTGATTGCTTTTTAACAGTCCCTTTTTTGACCTCTACACACAGAGATAGTTTATTTTTAAAATCACTGTTGCCATATGTTAAATAGTGCTTTTAAGGTTAAGAAATGGAAGAATCAGAAAAAGCGCAAAGGTGAAACAATTTAAGTTGCAAAACAGCAAGATAGCAACAGAAATAAATCCTCCCCTGCTGGGAAGTAAGCTGATTAAAGATGATTACCAGATGCAAAGAGGATGCAGCATTGCACAGATTACATAAGGTCAGAGCAGAAACTGTACTTCAGTGGAAAATCCGTCGTCCAGCCAATACGCAGGGCGTGGAAGTGCAGATGGGTGTTTAATGGCTACCCTTCCAGTTCTAGATGTTGTACAATACCCTCATGTCATGCAAATGGTTAAGGTGCTGGATTTATTTTAGTAAAACCAAACAATGAAAACCCATTTAAATGACATTGCATTAACTTCATTGTAGGATCTTAGGGATATGACTAAAAATTTAGGGTGCTACATCTGGCAAATCCATGGCTTCTTAAACCATCTTAGAAGGTTCAAACTATCTATACGATAAAATATCTTAAAAGTTAGGCAGGTTCCCAGTTTTTAAACATTTTCCAGGACTCGAACCGCATTCGTTGCCATGTGGGAATCCAGCACCTTAACCTTGATGCCACCTGCCGGCGCGGGTTCCCATTTCTTAAAAGTCATCACCTGAGCATGAACCTTTCACATTGAGTAGAGCAGAGTAGAAACTGCAGAGAAAGCAAGAGGGCAGCAAACGAAACGGTCTGAATTGGAAGTCTCTCGGTGAGTATAAAGTAGGCACTCATCTCCCTATGAAATACAAAACATGTAACTGTTCATTTGCTGCTAGCAATACAGTGCTTCCTCAAGCATGTGCAGCTAACAGCTAGAACTTACACAACTGTCAACTTAAAAGTTTCATTTTCATCTTCCATTAGAAAAGTTAAGAAATTTCTCGTATCTATATTGAGCAAGTGGTGATATGAACATATTTAGTTTGAGTAGCCTGAGATATTTGTCCCAAGGAGCTAATCATAAAAATGTTTAATGCTCAATAATTAATAATAATGATCAATTATTATAGACCATGCACAATGAACTCAGAGCAGGGCTAAGCTCTATCAGAGAAAACACTTTTAAACTCATTTGATGTGGCCAGCATTACCCTGATACCAAAGTCGGAGGAAAAAAGCTATGAGAAAACTTCAGACCAATAACCCTGGTGAATACTAATGCGAACATCCTTAACAAAATACTAGCAAACAAAATTCAATAGCGCATTAAAGGGATCATATAGTGTAACCAAGTCAGATTTATTCCTAGGATGCAAGGATGATTCAACATATGAAAAGCAACTAATGTAATATACCACATTAATAGAATAAAGGATAAAAATACCACATGCTCAGTTCAATAGGTATGGAAAATATTTGATAAAATTCAACAGTCTTTCTTGTTAAAAACTCTCAATAAACTAGAAATAGAAGCAAAGTACTTCAACATAATGAGGACTATGTATGAAAAACCCATAGCTAATATTATACCCAATGGTGAAAACTGAAATCTTTTCCTCTAAGATCAGGAAGAAGGCAGGGAGGCCCACTCTCCCCACTTCTATAAATAGTTTTGGAAGTACTAGCAAGATTCATTAGGCAAGAAACAAAAATATAAATAAACGATATTAAAATCAGAAAAGATGAAGTAGAATAGTCCCAGTTTGCAGATACCGTGATCTTATACACTGAAAACCCTAAAGACTCAGAAAAATACCTTTTAGAAATAGCAAATAGGGAACCAGTAGTTAGCATAATGGCTGTGTCGCTGGACTCCCACGTAGTCGACCGCAGTTCGCGTTCCGGACCCTGTGGCTTAAAACTCACACTGGGCGTGTGTGCGTGTGTGCCCAGGATCCCAACAGGAGAATGAAGAAGAGGGGATTGCGGTGTGACCATCCCCCCTGGGGGGGTGATTTCTCGCTTTCTGTCTCTATGTCTCTCTCTGTCTGTCTGGCGAGCGCACGCACCCTATAGCAAAAAAATCTCTCAAAAAGAAAAGAAAAGAAATAACAAAGTTACAGAATGAATTTAGTAAAGTTATAAAAAATCAATTGTATTTTTTAAGTTTCTTTTTTTAAAAAAATTAAATTAAATTTATTATTATTATTCAGTATGGCTAGAGTGAGACAGAGAGAGAGAGAAGGAGAGTGAGAAAGCAAGCCACCAGGTCCAAGACTCAAACCACATTCGGCCATGTGGGAGTCCAGCACCTAAACCACCATGCCACCTGCCAGTCCCCAATTATATTTTATATGCCAACAATGAATAATGTGAAAAAAAATTAGAAAAACAATCTCATTTACAATAGTACTAAAAAATAAACTTAGGAAAAAACCTAAGAAGGTGCAAGGTTTGTACAATTAAAACTACAACATATTACTTAAAGAAGTTAAGATATGGGACCAGCAGTTAGCATAATGGCTATGTTGCTGGACTCCCATGTCGTCGATGGCAGTTTGAGTCCCGGACCCAGTGGCTTAAACTCACGCCGGGCGCGTGTGCGTGCGTGCCCAAGATCCTGAGAGGAGAATGGAGGAGAAGGGATTGTGGCGTGGCCATCCCCCCTGGGGGGTGATTTCTCACTTTCTGTCTCTCTATCTCTCTCTGTCTGTCTGGTGAGCGCATGCACCCTATAGCAAAAACCTCTCCAAAAAAAGAAAAAAATAAAAAGATACAAATAAACAAAGAGACTTCCCATTTTTATAAGTTGGAAGACTTCATATTGAATATCCTTATTACCTAAAGTGATCTTCAGAGTCAATGCAGTCCCTATCAAAATTCCCTGTCATTTTTCACAGAAACAGAGAAAATTATTCTAGAATACAAATGGACTCACAGTGAACCCTAAATAGCCAAACTGATTCTGAGAAGAATAAAGCCGGATGCGTTACACTTTCTGATTTCAAAATCTGTAGCAAAACTATGGTAATTAAAACAGTATGGCACTGACATAAAAACAGACATTTCCTCTCTATCAAAACTGTCACTGCCAACATTTCTATAACAAAAGAGGCTCAGAATAAAATGCACACCAAGTTTATTTATCCAAAGTTGTTCATGACATAAGAGCGTTCAAAAATGAAGACTCATGGCTGCTAGGGCACAGGGAGCAAAAGTGATGCTCTGAAAGTCTGACTTGCCTGGGAAGGTTCTGAGTTTACATGTGGAGACTCCCTGAGTACACGGGACATAGGTATACCTGTGACCTGAAGACTGTGTGTGGGTTGTGGTGTCAGGATCCCGGGGAGGTGCGATCTCTGTATCTCTCTCTGCCTCTCGTTCATGGAAGAAATAAATAAATAAACTTTTAAAAAGACCCAAATATAGAGGAAATACTCAATTTTTATACTTAGGTCCAATGAAGACTGGACTACTGTGTAGAAGTATGATTGGACAAAAGGGTATGCTCTTATGTTGGTTGACTGAGGTTGGGAGACCAGCAACCCCTGTGTTTAGATTCCTTTTGTCCACTCTGGATGGCAGTCTGTCCTCCCGATTTTAGGGCATGCAGGCAGGATTTCTGAAATGAGGTATAATCCACCATTGGACAAGGGTAGGTGAGAAAATTTCCTTATGGCCACCCCTTATACAGAAAGGTGGGGCAAGGTTAGAGTAGTATTTTTAAGATTCATGACTAGCTTTGGGAGTGAGAAGTTCTAGTTTTAATGCAGATGACCATGGCTAAAAAACAACTATTCACAAGTGAACTGAACGTTCTACAGCTTAATCATTTTCCTAAAGTATGTGAAATTGGCATGGGCTGGGAGTGAAACTGAATAAAAGAGAAGCAAGCCATTTTGGAAGAGTGTTTTATGTATGGCTTTCAAAATTCTTTGGCTGGAATTTACACAATACTTCAAGTCTTAAAGCTTACTTTTCTTTTCTTTGGACTCTTTTTATATGAATGATAAATTGTAATGTTCATCGACTCTCTATTATATTTCCCCGCATAAATCAACATCTGTGCCGATTGCTTCTTTCAGTTCTCACCAATTGATTTATATTGCCAAAACAAAGATGTAGGTCATTTGTAGCCAAATTACCTTCTTTTTTATTCCAAATTTGTAAAAAGGAAGCAAAAACATTTTGTCAACTTTCTGGCATGTTACTTTTGTTGGGCAATTATTTGTGTTGTTTTGGTAAAGGGACACCTGAAATCCTTACTTTTTCATTCTCGCATAAAATAAATTTTGGACCTTTAATGCTCATTCCAGTATGTAGAAGTTTAGCGGTTAATTTTTATTTGTTTTTTCCAGAAACTTCTGTTCTCTCAGTGCATGTAGAATAGCCTCATTCAGCACTAGTACTCTGCAGGTTATGGCTTACTCTCTAAGCCAAATACATTGGTTTGCAAATTTAATTAGGATCAGAATGGCTCAAATAGCTAGTTCATGGAGCTTGGTAGCTGTTCGCTGAGTATCTTCCTCTTTTCCTCCTTTCTCCACTTCAATTGTCCTTTGTCAATTTTTTCTCTACCTACACATAATTCCCTGTGAATGTTTCTTAGAATTTGGAAAGAAAGAGCTTACATTCTACTTAGCCAGTTTGAGATATGGCTATTTATGCTTCGCCTGGTATCTCACCTCCCTTTGGAACTTTGCATTTTGAAGTGAGAAAATTAGGATGACCACTGGGTTAGCCCCTCTGTAGAAAATTGATTCTTCAGCAATAAATTCGGACACTTCATAATAATTAGCTTCTCCACTTTCCACACATGTGGCCTATATTGCTTCCAGGTTTTGGTAGGATCTGACCCAAAGATGGTGAATGTCGTGGTTTACAGAAGAACACAGGTCCAAGGCAGGAGAGTAGAAACTGTCTCCCCGTGAGCTGCGCGGGCCAAGCTCCTTAGTCCCGTGGCTTTGTCTCCTGTTCTCCCCACTCATTTCTAGCAGCCCTCATGAAGAAATGATTCCACTGCACTGTACTGTGTGTGGGGGGGAATGAAAAACATTCTCAAGAGACACCAGCGTGGAATGATTCTTATTAGTTCTGGATCATGGCCAAATTTAAAAGCCACTTTTAGCTAAAAAGGCATTACGTTTTATTTTATATATCACTTCAGAGTGTTGTTTCTGTCTTTTGTCTGAACATTGGATTTTAAAATCAGCTTTTTTTTCTTCAATAGGATGAAAAAGCTTAATTGATTCCAGGGATTTGCCGCTCTCTTTACCAGGATTAGTGCTCATTCAGGGATGACAGAGCACGTTAAGTTTTCTATGACACAAACACACACAGAGATTTCTAAACATGAAAAGCTCTTCTTTTTCTTTGGTAAAGATAGATTCACATTTCCAAAGCAGGATTTATAGTAAACATCACCAATAAATAGAACATATTTAACCAAATAACAGATATTTTATTATGTAAAGGAATAATTATGCAAAAACCCCACTTTCTAATGGACGCCTAAAACGAACTCAGTCCACAATATTTCTTTTCTAGTCTAGTTAGGAAATACACAATAAAATTTGGGAAGGAAGCTCTGAACGTATCGTTTTCTTCTTATGAAAACTCAAAATGTACAGCATTCTCAGACAAGATTTTCTAAGTTTTCTTGATGGGCATTTGGGATTATTTTCTGATTTCCTATTTGAATACTACTTAGTTATAGAATATTAATTATAAAAGCTATTTACAATTGTATTCCATAATTAACATAATTATAAACTATTAGTAGATTGTCACTAATTACAGTGTCGTCGTAATTCTGGTAGGATGTTAAGTAATTGTAAAACTCACATTACACTCAGAAAATGGAGGTGGTCAGAGTTGCCAACATCTATTCTTCTGCTCCAACAGCAGTACTTCCAATAATTTTACCTTAAAGTTGAAAAAAGGATGCATATGGTCATTTGCCCTGCTTGTTTCATTTAAGCCAAGTTAATCTTTGGGTGGCGAAGTGTACTTTTAGCACTTTTTTTTAAAACTCATCCACTTTGCTTCCAGGTTGAAGTAATTTCAAATCTCAGCTAAGTGGCTGAAGTAGAAAGTTTTATCTTTGTTCGCAATAAATCAACAAATCCAATTAGGAAAATGTGTAACTCCAAAAATTTGACAAGACACTATCGTCAGCTTTCAGTTTTATAGGATCAGCAACTTAAGGCAGGTACACATAAAACAAGCTCAAATATATTATTCAAGAAATGGGCCATAAAATTCCATTGTTTAATCAGCAGAAAAGATTTGTCAGGAGGACAGATTGTTATGTGGACCCTGCAGGTTTAATCTAAACTTGAAGCCGGGTGTTTAGTATTTCTGACAGCTTACCTTGAGGACTGAAAGGATGAACTCTCCAAGGACCACAGGTGGAGAAGAAATTCTCTCGCCCACGATTAATCGTAACAATCACTTTATTTTTTCATAGAGTAGTACATAATTAAATGATGACTTCTTCAGAGTGAAGAAGTTTATTTTATTTTGGATTCTTTTTTTTTTTTCACTTTATTTATTTATTTATTCATTTATTTTAATTTGGCCAGAGAAGGACAGAGCAAGTGAGGGAGAGAAAGTGAGGGAAAGTGAGAAAGCAAGCCGCCAGGTCCAGGACTTGAACCGTGGTCAGCCACATGAAAGTCCAGCGCCCTTAACCAACATGTCACCTGCTGGCCTCCATATATCTATATCTATCTATCTATAAATATATATATGTTTATATATATGTATCTTTATAGATATATATATTTATCTATCTATAAAGATATATATATCTTTAAAAGTCTATGTTACTCATATAAAATGTAATGGTTGAAAAAAGATGAGTTACTTTAATTTTTAGCCAAGTTTCCTTAAATAAAATGTTAGCATTCAGGACCAGCAAGCGGCAGTGGTTAAGATGCTGCATCCCCATAGGCTGACCTGGACCTGACAATTTCACAGTTGTCCCTGGAACCTGTGAATGCATGTCCAAAATCCCTACAGGAGAATGTAGGAGAAAACATTGTGGAAAGCCATCTCCCCTGGGGGAGGAGTAATTTCTCACTTTCTCTGTCTGTCTCTTTCTTTCTGGGAGCAAAACCTCCTATGGCAGAAACAAACAAAAAAGTAACATTCTTTTTTAAAATTAATTAATTAATTTAAATGTACATGTTTAATACGTTCAATCACATTATTTAGCTTACAAGGTGATCATTTCAATATGTGAACATTTCTCCCCGGTCAGGGGATCAAAATATAACAAGACTATCTCCCTGTCTCAACAATGCTGTCTTCGTACCCCTCCTCCAAATGTTCTTCCCCAGGCCCCACTCCTCCACACACACCACATCTGGCATTCACATCCACCTCTTGTGTTTGTACATCCTTTAGCCTGTCCATTTCAGGTATGGAGTGCGGACATTCGGTTTATATTAAGTGGGGACGTACAGTGACTCTCCTTAGCATTCTAAGGTGAACTAAGTATCTGTAAAGAAGATGAAAACATTTGACCCTGGGTGAGTTGGTGACATACTTATTAAGGCTCTGGACTACCATATGGCCAACCTGATTTTGAGTCCTAGACTTGGTGGCTTGAAAATCGTGCCAGGTGTGTGTACATGTATCCCAAAATCCTAGAAGGAGAATGGAGGAGAAGGGATCGTGATGGTGCCATACCTTCTGGGGAATTATTTCTCACTTCCCCTGTCTCTGTTTCTCTCTGTCTCTCTCCCACAAGTGCATGCACCCTATGGAAAAAACCTTACATTTTTTTTACCCTGTTAAGGTGGTAAATTAATATATATTTTGATAATTTTTCATGTGTGATTGGATACTATGTAGTAACTAACCTCTGTGAATATTGAAAGGAGAGTAAGTCTAAAACTTACTGAACACAAGTGAGGAGGTGACATGGTGAGGGTGGGGAGGGCTGGTACTGGTCTCCTCTTTCCTTCTGAGATCGTCTCCGTTCAGTCTACGTGACAGTAAGCGACATCTTCTTGAGTATTGCCTCTAAAGAATAACAATTTGATGGTAACAGATTCCGTTTCATAAACAAGTATGCTACTTAATAAATAATTGATGGGGTGGGAAAAGGCCTCTCTGTCCACTCCTATCTGTCCTCCTGGCCATTTGAGAGCTTCCAAGTCCGAGCCTCTCTAGAAATGAAAATGCAAATATTACCTGGCTGTTTGGGAATAGTATGAGCACATGGAAATAGATCCAAAGGTAAGGAATCAGGTGCGTGAAAGAGTAAAACATTCAGTTATCATAGGAGGAATAATGAAAGGGATTGTGGTATTAATAATATGCTAAACAGACTAATTTAGAGAGAGACAGTGATTCTTTTCCTAATCTAACAATGTCCAGACTAGAACAATGGCTGCAAATGAAAAGGAATTCAATATGAATAAACAAAGAGAAAAGATTTTACAATTTCAGCATTCCAGAATGTAATGAGCAGCCACAGGAGACAAGGGGACCTCTGTCAACATGGCGTTCTTATGTGTATGCTAGAAAGCACATGCTGGGGGTAACAGAGAAGATAAAGCTAACCTTATTGCAGAATCACATGTTCCAGGCCCTCTTGTAAGTGCTTAACATAGTCTCAGTGCTTTTAATCCTCAAACAATGCAGACAGTAGAGGCTTGTATCAACCCATTTTACAGACAAAGCAGAAAGACACTTCAGTCAGTCCAACATCGCACGATCGATGTGTGTGGAGTTGGTTTTGAACTTCTGCAGTATGACTACCAAACCCAATCCCATGAACATGTACTACGGTGCCTCCAAGAGTGGCCCATGGCGCTGTTGCTGACATGAATGTTACGCAAATACATATATTTATCAGTTATCTAAGTGTGCTAGAATTGGGAAGAGGACAAATTAGTACAGAAGGGAGAAAGAAAAAGACAAAACTAATGGTCTATCATGTTGCTGCAAACCCCACTCAGAATACTGCATGGGAGATCTAGAAAACACCCTGAAATGAACTTCTCAAAATACTTCAAAATAATGTCCTTTCATTTAAAGCTTCCCTCCCCTTTAAGTACACAGTAAGTGTGATTTTCTCTTGGAGGTTCCCCGAACTGCCCACACCAATCCTTCCCTATTCTAAATGATGATTATATGGGGTCGTCTGGAAAGGCACGACACATTTTTGCATAGAAAAAATAGAAACATATTCATGACTTTCCCGACGGCCTTGTAAATATGGTTGGAAAGTTTAGCATTTTTAGTTCTCTAACTAGTTCTCTCCATGTAGACTGTCAACTAGTATGGACATTTGTAGTTCAGTATTAGTATTTTCTATACCGTGGATAGTGGCTAATTATTTAGCTCTTCTAGATGTCTCCAGTTGTCTGATGCAGTAATTCCCAGAGAGGTGCTCTGGTTCGGATAATGTCCCTCAAAGGTTCATGTTTTGAAATGTGCTCCCTAGTCTGATGGTGTTGGGAGGTGGCGATGCCTAGTGAGTTGTGATTGGATCATGGTATCTGATCATAGAGGTGCCGGCCTCATGAATGGATTAATGCTGTCTTGGGAGAGACTGGGTAGGTTCTAACTCTCATAGTAGGAGTTAGTTATGAAATTTAATGAAGGGAATGGCTACGCCCAGTTGCCTCTGTCTGCATACACCCCCTACCCTCTTTGCTTTTATTGGCTATTTTATGAAGCGGTAGCTTGATACCAGCCTTGTGTCTTTACACTTTCTTGCCACCAGAATTGTGAAGCAAATAAGTCTCTAATATTTATCATCGCCTGGTCTGAGGTACTTCTGTAAGAAATACAATAATGGACTAAGACAATGGGTTAATAGTGAATAGTTTTTAGCCTCTAACAAATTTCTTTTGTATTTAGAAACACACTTATTACAAACACATTGCCTGGTATTCTAATGATGTGTTTACTGGTTCCCAGCCTCACTTAAACCTTTCGTTGCTTTCCTTTCTATTTCTGAGAGCTGAATGCATGCTGAGTAATTTTTTTATTGCCAGCAGGTTTCCAGTAAGATTTGGTCAATGGGAAGCACTGGCAGGAGATTGTAAAAGGAGAAAAGTTGTCTATCTTTTCCATTTCTGTGGGGTCTCTGGTGGCAGACGTGACAGCATGGAGAAGCAGCCATGACTCCAGGAGCCCCCAGCATGGTAGTGATGGCGTCAGCAGCAGCAGCGAGGTCGGTGTCCCAGCATTTCTGCTCAGCCGTGGCTGAAGCTATGATAGCGTCCACATTTCTGCAAACCCACGCAAGGGATGACTAACGTGCATCAGACCAGAGTCAGAAAGACAGCCCTGTTCTCCAGGTAAAATGCCCTTTTCTTTTTGCTCTTCCAACATTTTCCTCTTCTTGTTTTTGTTTCTCTTGCTCTTGGAATGATTGTCTAGGCCATTGCCTTCATTCAAGCCCTCTCTCTACTTAAAATAGCTAGAATGGTTCCTGCTTTTGTGACTAGACATGGGCTGCTCCATCTAGAGAAATTCTCTATCTGAATCATGCTGGGATTATCTCCACAACATCTTGTCAAGCAAGTATCTCTTCTCTGCTAAAATCTCCCCATTGAGATTGGATACACTCAAAACAACATGTCTTAAATAGCTGGGATTTTACAAAGTCCTCTGTATGTTGACCTGAACGTTGACTCATTGATTTTTCTCTCAATTCTATTTTAGGAGCTTTGGGGCACCAAAGAAGTAATACTCAGATCTCTGTCTGAATGGTGAATTCTAGAACTGGACCAAATGCACAGAGAGAGAAGTGTAACATTATTTACTCAAATACTGACAAGCTTTGTGTGGAAGAGAGATTTTTGATCAAGTAGGCATGCTGGTATTTAATCAACAGCGTGAAATGTGTCCATGCAGTAACCAAAACAACAGCAGATTCACTGTTCATTTACCAAAAGAGAGAGAGGAAGGGAAAGGGAGAAAGCCCCCACTAACAGGTGTTGTCATGCTGCAATCCCTTCTCTTCCATGTCCCCATCCTGTCAGGCTATTGGGCATGCATGCACATGCTACTTCAAGCTACCAGGGTCAAGTTTAAACTGTGGTCAGTCATGTGGTATTCTGTTTTTAACCACTGGACTTTGAGGCCAGCTCTAACGAATACTTCTTAAGCCCATCCTATATTTCAGGTGAAGCTCTGAGTTATGGCGGCTCATCCAGTGAACCAAACTGACTAATTCTTTGTTTGTTTGGAGAGATTTTTGCTATAAAGTTCGCATGCTCACCAGAGAGAGAGAGAGAGGAAACAAGAAATCATGCTCACCAAGGGGGATGGCCACACCACAATCCCTTCTCCTCTAGTCTCCACTTAGGATTTTGGGCACGTATGCACACCCAGTGTGAGCTGTAAGCTGATTCAGGACTTGAACTGTAGTTGACTACCTGGGAGTCCAATGACGTAACCATTAAGCCATCTGCTGGTCCCCAAACTGACTAGTTCTATAAAGAAAGAGGAGCAGAGCCTGAGACAAGCACACCTGGCAAGTCATCCTGACTCAGTGACGGGAGGAGGCAGTCCTCTTTCTCCAGTGGGCGTGAACAGGGGCCCTGGAGAACTCACAGGGGCCAGCTGAAGTGAAGTGGAAGGCTCATGTGGAAACTTGACACAGGGAGGCTGAGGTTTCCTTTGGCTTTAACTAGGCCTGGTCCACACCAATGGGCAAATATTATTTGAGTGGGAACAGAGTACAACTGACCTTTCATTTGGACATCAGAGTGGTATTTTCTGAGAATGGTTTTTGTAAATGGGCATCAGAAGAGACTCTGGGAATACAGGAGATACTAGAGACAAAATCTTTAAGAGGAGGAGTTACGGATTCTGGCCAGTCTGAGCAGACGCTGGCTAAGGACTTCCCTGTGGCCACACCAGTGAGTACTTGTGAGCCTGGTCCCTGGGTACTGAGTAACTAAGAGAGAAACTGAAGCAGAAGCGCTAAGCGGAAATCTGGAGTTGCGAAAGCCATGAACTTAGCTCACTGACACCTGGCCTCAGCACAGCGCTGATTCTAAGTTTAGTAAATCGTGTAATCAAGACTCACTTTTACTCTGAAATTGAAAAGATTACATTCAACTTTCAAATGATGTGGGAACATAGTCCCTTTCCTATACATTCTAGAAATAACTTTTTATTTGTGAGTATTTTAAATGTTTATTTAGCTCCTTAAATGACAAGAATTTTTAGTAGGGAATACATATGCTTATTCATATTTTAAATCAATGTTCGATTTTCACCTTATTATTTTATAGTCACATTACTTTAATTTTGTACTGTTTATACAATGTTACGAAAGAGCATGATGCCGTTTAAATAATTTTACTTGATTTGTCATTATCATCAATACTGAGTCACTGTAAGGCTTTTCTCCCAATTGTTTTTAATTTGTAATTATTCTATGGATTTTCATAGCTAAATTTTATAAATAGCGATGTAAGACCTTGTATTAATGATTGGAGGGGGTTATTTCAGGCTCCTTTTCCTTGCTGAGGCTGCAGACTTGAGAATGGTCTGGAATCTCCTGGAATGAGGGTTCACATGTAAGGCAGCACTATCTTTGGGGACACTACAAATTACTTTTTTAAGGAACCAGCAGTTAGCGTAATGGCTATGTCACTGGACTCCCACATAATCGACCGTGGTTCGAGTCCCGGACCCAATGGCTTAAACTCACACCGGGCACGTGTACATGCATGCTGGAGATCCGGAGAGGAGAATGGAGAAGGGATTGCAGTGTGGCCACCCCCTTGGGGGGGTGATTTCTTGCTTTCTGTCTCTCTGTCTCTCTCTGTCTGTCTGGTGAGCACACGTGCCCTATAGCAAAAACCTCTCCGAAAAAAGAAAAAAAGAAAATTACTTTTTTAATTAATCTTTTTATTTTTATTTTATCACTGTTCATCTTTGAATCATACAACATGGCTTTTTCAGCATAAATACAGTACATATTAGTCAAGTCAAAGATATTATCAACTGCATTATCGTCAGCACTTAGTGAAAAGTTATCTGTTGATGGCACTGATTATTAAACCATTGGAAGGCACAGCCATTAAACTGGGCCCTAGTTTCAGTACCCTGCCTTAATCAAAGAGCACCTGGGGACCCAGGATCTGAACTCTGGGTGGTTAGGTGGGAACTTAGGCCTTTGGCTTAAGAATGGGGCAAGTGTAAAGAGCTAGTTGAGGGGGCAGGGGTGAGGCAGGGACAGACAGGGCGTGGGGGGAGGTGACTGAGGTCAAAAGTCAGCATATTTTTGCCTGGAAATCTCTGTGCAGCCTTGATTCTAGGTGAGGAGGCTGGGGAGGATGACCCTGCACCTGACTGCCAGAACCGCCCAGGCACTCACCACGGTAAGGCTAGGCAAAGCCAATCCCTTAACTCTGTGGACCTGGAAACCCAGTCACACCATGTCTCATCAGGAATAGAGCAAGGACCCAGCCTGGTCTTCTGTTCCTCCATCAGGCAGAAAGAGCCCATGGGGTAACAGGAGCTTCTGAGCTCCGGCGCCCAGCGCCCAGCACTGCGCCTGGAATGTAAGACCTGCAGGGTTCACGCTGTAGAGTCCAGATGTTCTATGGCCTCCACAAAACCCAGTCGGGCTAGAGCAGGGGCAGGAAGTGATTTTAGCCATGAGCTTCAGAGGATCAGATGGCCAAGACAGGACTGTCTTCATTAAGGCAGCTCTGTATTACTCTCCCTTAAAGTGGGTTGTACGTTTGCTCCCACTAGATAACAACCCATCCAATTAGAACGGCTGAGCCCAAGGGACACAGATGATGGGGGGAGTGGGAGGAGAAAGGACTGCCGATGATGCTCCCTCCACTAGGCTGGCAGTTCCTGGTAGGTCTCTAAGATCAAATGGCCCTTCCCAGTGCTGACACCTGTGCGTCGGCCCTAGTTCCCCTTGTATGCAGGAAAGGCCTGGCTTGAAGCCTGTTAGCCCTCACACTCTATCTTGTTCGAGCCCTTAGCCCTGGTCTCCGTATCTCTTGTCCTAATGGCTCCAACACCCACCTCCCTCCTCCTGACGCCCCTTGCACTCTGGCCCATGGGGAATGCTGTCATGGGGGCTGCTCACCTGAGCCACAGAAGCCCTTCTCCATGAGCCAGGCTTGAGCTGCTGGTCAAAGTAGCCCTTAGCTTGCAGGGCACCTGCCACCTTACTGACCTGGGTGAAGGACTTACAAGATCTTCCACATCCTCCTGCAGGAGCGAGGTGCCTCCCTCCACTTTCCAGATCACAGTCATCTGGCGGGGGCCATGAGTGGTGAGGTTGTACGGTTAAGAACATTGCACTAAGTAGGGCAGGTCGGGTGAGTGGGATCTCCAGGCACTAAGTGGCTGGAATATGCATGTGTTGGGGGCTTTGAGATGTTGGTGGTGAGAGGGTGGCGAGTGCTCTCCACACTGGCGTCCATCATAGACTTCCCAACGCTAAGATGATCGGGAGACTCTGGGTCTGATTCCACCACAGCAGCCTGCGGCCTGGAGGGGGGCCGGTTCTCTGGCTCAGCAACACAGGCTAGAAAGCCGACACTGCCATCTGGACTCTATGGCATTTTTAACAAGCCAAAGCCATTAAAAATTTTATGTAAAATCCAGTTTTCATTTTAGAGAACAAAATATTTTGACTATGTTAGATTCTTTCTCAATGCAATCCTGACACATTGGATAGCTTTTATTATTATTTTTTTTAAGTCTGACACATTTTCATTAAAATAAAATGGGAGGTTTCTTCTTCCTTTCTTTTAGATTTTTGTCTTAGGGTATGTGTGTTTACCAGAGAGAAATAGAGAGAGGGAAAGTGAGAAATCACCCCCGGGAGGATGGCCATGCTGCTATCCCTTCTCCTCCATTGTCCTCTCAGGATTTAGAGCATGCACACACACGTCTGGAGTGTTTTTCAAGCCACTGGATCCAGGATTTGAACCATGAAATCAGACATATGGAACTTAACTACCACTACTTGCTGGCCCTAAAATTGGAGATTTTTTCTTTTTTTCTTTTCTTTTTTTTTTTTTTTTGAGAAGGTTTTACTATAGGGTGCGTGCACTTGCCAGAAAGACAGGCAGAGATAGAGAGACATGAGGTGAGAAATCATACCCCACCTAGGGGGGATGGCCATGCTACAATCCCTTCTCCTCCATTCTCCTCTTGGGATCCTGGGCATGCTTGCACATGTACCTAGTGTGAGTTTAAGAAACTGGGTCCAGGACTCAAACTGTGGTCAACTACATGGGAGTCCAGCGACATAGCCATTACACCATCTGCTGGTGCCTAAAATCGGAGAATTTTATCGTAAGGATACTTATATTTGACTGCATTGTTTTAAGAAATAATACAACTGTGCTCTCGGCTTTTGTTAAATACATGTTTGCTTCAGCTAAGAGCTTAGGAGATTTGTTATGAAGTCAAAAATACAAACACTCTTTCTAGGCTTATTTCTAACAGGGTCTTGCTAAGGTATATTGATCTATTCAGTACTTTCACAACCTGGAATCTCAACAAGATAAATAAAAAAGCAAGTGCTACATTTTTAATTAGAAAATTACGCACTGAAGGCATTATTG
Organism: Tupaia belangeri chinensis; assembly: GCF_000334495.1. Classification (NCBI taxonomy): domain Eukaryota; kingdom Metazoa; phylum Chordata; class Mammalia; order Scandentia; family Tupaiidae; genus Tupaia; species Tupaia belangeri. Next base: position 665,954 of record NW_006204918.1, read on the forward strand.
TCTCAGCACGCACATACACACACACACACACACACATACATGTTTCAGTTTTATAAACCAAAGACTTTTGAATTTCACAACTTAATTTGTATCTGATAATCTAAATTTCAGTATGTGATGATCATTTAAAATTTTATGCCATGAAAATATGTAATGAAATTTTTTTGTTTTATGATTTCTTATTCACATTTCATTGTTGTACTTCTCTACACACAAATTATGGTTTTTCCAATTATGCATGTAGTATGTGACAACCCATCAAGGATATTAATTAAGTTGTAATACCCCGTAAAACAAATTGAATTTTTCAGAGATCTTTTTTCTAAATTCTCTAAATTATTACCTGCTATTGAAGTGACCTGCAAACAATCGACCCATGTCATCCTATCCTGCCTTGCAAGTCTTTTTTAAAAGAATAGCTTGACAGCTTTGTGTACCCATGCGCAACTTGGTCACGTGACCTTAGGCAGGTCACAGGGATCACGGCAGGTCAGATATGTTGATTCGTGGTCACAGAGTGATAGGTCAGTCACAGAAGTCATTGCCAACGCACGAAATAAAGATTCTGCATTTAGGAGGCCATTCGTCCTCAGCATAGGGGCACACAACTTTCCTTCTGAGTAGACGTCATTTACAGGAGCTTAACGCTGGCATATACCCTGCCCACAGGTGTTCACTCTTATTTGCCTGGATAAATTTAAGCCACACATCAATTTAATAAGATTAAACTGAGTTGTTCATATGAAGAGTAAATTAAGTTTTCGGCCTTCACTGTCAGACCAGGTGGTTTATATTTTGGGGTTTCCTTACTTCTGGATTGCTTTGATCTCCCCAGGTCTCTCCAGCCATCATGTGCCACTGATAGTAACTGAGGAAGGAAAGGGGGAGGAGTTCGAAGTGCCTGAAATACATCAACTCTGGCCCTCTATGAAAGTTACAGAATGCCTATGAGATATACTTGCCTGCATAGCAACCTCCTATCTAGCAATTAGCCAACATCTTGTGAAGAATACAAACTCAGGGTTCAAATCCTCCCCTCAGCACTTAGGCAATATAGGTGAATTTGGACACATTAATCATTTTCTTCTGTCACAGTTTCCTTAGTGTATAAAACAAGTTTTATACCCTGCCCACAGGAATAAAACTTGTCATCATAAGTTTATTCATCACTAAATGAGTTCAGTTTCTTTCTGCCCATCTAATTATTTACTGATCCAAATTGGTTATGATCATCTTTGCAATTGTGGTTTGTCTATTATTTCTGAAAATATCATTTAGGCCTATGAATTTAAAAGAAGAAATAACGTGCTTTATTAAAAGACATGAAATGCAATTAATGTCATATTTATTTTTTGTTTTCTAATTTCAAAAGAAATTGAGGGACCAGCAGTTAGCATAATGGCTATGTCTCTGGACTCCCACGTAGTCGACTGTGGTTCGAGTCCCGGATCTGGTGGCTTAAACTCACGCTGGGCGCATGCGCGTGCGTGCCCAAGATCCCGAGAGGAGAATGGAGGAGAAGGGATTGCAGTGTGGCCATCCCCCCAGGGGGTGATTTCTTGCTTTCTATCTCTCTGTCTCTCTCTCTGTCTGGCTGGCAAGCACATGCACTCTATAGCAAAAACCTCTCAAAAAAAAAAAAGAAAAGAAAAAAGAAATTGAGACACTAAAATGTAAGATTAAGAGGTATTTCTATGTTTAAATATTATTTAAATTACATCTGAGAATGAGACTTAGGAATAAATACACAAGATGGTATCTCCAAAAAGTTTATGGAAAATATATATTATGAAAAAAACTGAGTGGATTCTCCCCCCAAAACAAAAACAAAAACAAAAACTTGTTTCACCACAAGCTAGCCTCCTTTACTGAACTCACAAGAACTGTTGGGAACAACAGTTAGCGTAATGGCTATGTTGCTGGTCTCCCACGTAGTTGACCACGGTTCGCATCCCGGACCTAGTGGCTTTAAACTCAGCCGGGCATGTGTGCATGCGTGCCCAAGAGGAGAAGGGAGGAGAAGGGATTGCGGTGTGGCCATCCCCCCTGGGGGGTGATGTCTCACTTTCTGTTTCTCTGTCTCTCTGTCTGGCGAGTGCATGTGCCCTATAGCAAAAACCTCTCAAAAAAAAAAAAAAACAAAAAAAAAAGACCTGAAACCATAGCATTATAAATTGTTGATGTGGTATAACTTCCCCCCTCAATTAGGATATAAACTCCAAGAAGGAGAAACAAATGTTTGGAACTTCGCAGGCTTCTGAAAAACATTCCCTGAGCAAACGCATGGGTCATAATAGAAAGGATAAGAGGAGGTGCTAAGTCTGTAAGCTTTTTCTGCAGAAACTGTTCTGGAAAATCAGCTTTTTAGAAGTTTAAGATTTTATGGACACTTAGAGCAACATATTTTCTAGACAATATGACTCATACGGCAGACTGGACCCAAAAAGTTTCACATGCTGAAGAATCTGTGTCTGGCCAAAGGACTTTGCAGCCATGATTAAGTTAAAGATCTTGGATGGGGAGATTATTCTCAATTCCTAGATGGGCCCCATGTAATCTCAGGGTCCTCCTAAGAGCGAGGTAAGAAAGTCAAAGGCAGTGGAGATAATATGAGAGGGAGGAGAAGATGCTATGCTGCTGGATTTCAGGGTGGAAGGAGAGGCCACTAGTGACTATAAAACTAAGCAAATGGGACTAGACAGTGGCAGAGCCATGAACATGCACTAGTCTGCAAGGCCGAACCACATGGGAAGGTTCTATGTTCATGTCCAGAGAACCCCCTAAGCACACCCGGCACGAGCTTACCCAGAGTTTAGGGCTGGCTGAGGCTGCCAGTGGGTCATGATGTGAAGGCCCTGTTGGGAAATTTATTTCTCTCTCTCTCTCTTCTTTTTTTGTATCTTTGGCTCATGTAAAACATAAATAAATTTCAAAAGAAGGAAAAGAAAAAAGGTTAAACAAGGGAGCTAATAAATAAATGATGGATTACTATTTCATATAGGGACATTTCTCTGCAGAAAGTGACATCCGTAGAGTCATGAATTAAAGAAGGCAGGAAGCAAAGTAAGTACTTGAGTATAGATTTTTCTGGGGAAGAAAATTTATGTGACGAGGTTGTTTACATGGAAAATATACTGTTCTTAAGTGAATGATAATTCTTTATACCTTAATAAAAAATAAGAAATCATTTTCAATACATTGTCATGCAAATATAACCTAATGGATCCTGGCACCAAATAGCCAAGTAACCGTCATTTATTCTCGATGCAACGGGCTCACTTGTTACATGTTCTTAGACTGAGTCCACTCCATGATTTTCAAAAACAGTGGAGCATGGGAACCAGCAGTTAGCGTAATGGCTATGTCGCTGGACTCCCACGTAGTCGACCACGGTTCATGTCCCGGACCCGGTGGCTTAAAACTCACGCCGGGCGCGTGTGCGTGCGTGCCCAAGATCCCGAGAGGAGAATGGAGGAGAAGGGATTGCGGCGTGACCATCCCCCCGGGGGGTGATTTCTTGCTTTCTGTCTCTATGTCTCTGTCTGTCTGGAGGGCGCACGCGCCCTATAGTGAAAAACCTCTCAAAGAAAAACAAAAACAAAAACAAAAACGGTGGAGCACAAAGTCACAGAGTAATACCTGCTCTCAGGAGCCTTGGACATAATTTTGCAGAATGTTCTTTACTCATTGGAATGGGGGTTAGGCTCAGAAGCATGTGACCAACAGACTGAAAAATATTCTTTTTTCTCTCCTTCCCTTTCTCTCTCTCTGGAGTGATATAGATTCCATAAGATTTCAAAAAAAACTCGTGAAAAATAGAATTATAGTATGAATTTATTGGGGTACAAAAAATTGTCAACATTCAAGGGCCAGCAGGTAGCATAGTGGTTAAAGGCTTTGGATTCCTACATTGCTGACCACGGTTCAAGTCCCAGACTTGGCGGCTTGCTTTCTTGCTTTCCCTTTCGCTCTATCTGTCTCTGTCTGATCAAATTTAAAAATAATAATAACAAATGGAATTAAATAAATAAGTAATTCTTTCTTTTTTTTTTGGAGAAGTTTTTGCTATAGGGCGTGTGCACTTGCCAGAAAGACAGAGAGAGACAGAGAGACAAAAAGCAAGAAATCACCCCCCCCCAGGGGGCAATGGCCACGTCGCAATCCTTTCTCCTCCATTCTCCTCTTGGGATCTTGGGCATGCATGCACACATGCCTAGCGTGAGTTTAAGCCACCAGGTCCGGGACTCAAACCTCAGTCAACTACATGGGAGTCCAGCAACATAGCCATTATGCTAACTGATGGTCCCAATAAATAATTCTTTAAAAAATCTTCGAAATCCATTCATACTTTTTCCATAGTATACATTTCACATGAGTTTGAACATGAGTTTTGTAGATACATAGAGAGATAGGTAGAATTGTTATTTTATATCAGGAAAGGTTGTTGACCCATTCTGGTACATGAAGAGGGACAGTTAGTCAACTGTATGGAAAAGTTTATACTTTTATTATTCATTCATTCTTAATATATAACAGTTGTAGTATATTAGATATTACAAAAAAGCTAACATAATATCTATAGAGACATTCAAATATATTATGACTTCTAAATCTCATGGCATATCATGTGCAAAACAGGAATTAGCAAAAAGATTGTTATCCATTCTCTCCATACACATATTATCCCAGGAAAGAAACAGACAAGAACTATGCGGCCTGGTCAAACCTCCTGGCAACATGCTATAAGTTTTGTTGGTGGAATTGCTGCTCACAGTGGAGTGATTTAGCAGAATGTTTTTTGTCTGTCTCGACCAAGTCTGTTTAAACAAGCTTGGTAAACAGATTTGGGGTCTATGAATTTACTAAAAATGTCTTCTATTATGGTGGCAGCAGAGCATAGACATGGGGTAGTTTCCACAGGCAGAATGCACCCCCCAAAGATGTCCATGTACTAGTCCCTGGAACGTGAGAATGTACTACTGTACAAGGCGAATGGTGATCAGGTTAGAGATGGTGTTAAAGTTGCTCATTGGCCAATCTAAAATTAGGGAGCTTATCCTGGATTATCTCTGTGTGCCCAATAGGGTCGCAAGGATTATTTTTTTTTTGGGGGGGGGAGAGGTTTTTGCTATAGGGCGTGTGCGCTCGTCAGACAGACAGAGAGAGAGACAAAGAGACAGAAAGCGAGAAATCACTCCCCAGGGGGGATGGCCACACCTCAATCCCTTCTCCTCCATTCTCCTCTCGGGATCTTGGGCACGCACGCACATGTGCCCGGAGTGAGTTTTAAGCCACCGGGTCCGGGACGTGAACCGCGGTCGACTACGTGGGAGTCCAGCGACATAGCCATTACACTAACACATGGTCCCAGGATTTTTGAAAGTGGAAGAAGGTGATGGTAAGGATGCTGCAATGTGAATGGACTTGACTCCCCGAGTCTGACTTTAAAGATGGGGGAAGGAAGCCACATGCCAAAGTGCTGTTGAACTCTAGAACTTGGAAAAGGCAAGAAGTGAATTTTTCTTAGAGTCTCTGAAAAGAAGGTATCCCTGACAACACCTTAATTTTAGCCGAATGGCCATATTAGATTTCTAACCCACAGAACAGTAAGGTAAGAGGTTTTTGCTATAGGGCGTGTGCGCTCGTCAGACAGACAGAGAGAGAGACAAAGAGACAGAAAGCGAGAAATCACTCCCCAGGGGGGATGGCCACACCTCAATCCCTTCTCCTCCATTCTCCTCTCGGGATCTTGGGCACGCACGCACATGTGCCCGGAGTGAGTTTTAAGCCACCGGGTCCGGGACGTGAACCGCGGTCGACTACGTGGGAGTCCAGCGACATAGCCATTACACTAACACATGGTCCCAGGATTTTTGAAAGTGGAAGAAGGTGATGGTAAGGATGCTGCAATGTGAATGGACTTGACTCCCCGAGTCTGACTTTAAAGATGGGGGAAGGAAGCCACATGCCAAAGTGCTGTTGAACTCTAGAACTTGGAAAAGGCAAGAAGTGAATTTTTCTTAGAGTCTCTGAAAAGAAGGTATCCCTGACAACACCTTAATTTTAGCCGAATGGCCATATTAGATTTCTAACCCACAGAACAGTAAGGTATCCAAGTTGTGTTACTTAAACCATTACATGCATGGAGGCCTGTTATAAATCCATGGAATTGAACATAATGCTCACTGTCAAAAATGGCTTCTTTTGGGTCTGCTCTGTAGCCTAGTGGTTAAAGGATCTGGACTCTCTTAATATGGCTATTTGTTTTGAATTCTGGCCCCAGTGGCATGAAACACATGCCGGGTGTACTTCCGGGCATGCCCCAGTGGAAGAGAAGAGATTATGATGGGGACCACTCCTACTGGAATGCACTTTCTCCTTCTCTCTATCTCTTTTTGAGGCACACACACATTCTATGGCAATAAAAAAAAATTAATAGCTTATTCTGTGTAGGTGATGGCACATACAACCCTTGGAGAACCCAATTGCTAAATCTGGGCCAGAACCCATCCTGACAGAGCAAAGAATCACTCTGAGGGCCATGCTGAATCTCTGCCTCACAGCTACATGTCCTTGAAATTAGTTGTGAAAAGTGCAATACTGTATAAAAGGTCCGATTCTTGTGAGTCTGATTTGGAAAACCAATTCTTTGTAGTTTCTCATTGCCTATTTTTTTTCTAAATAAGAGCCTTCGATGATATATTATTATTCAATTCAGTTCAGTAAATGTTCATTTAATAAATACCATGCTCTAGACAGAGTTAGGTAGTATATAAACATATAGTAACTGAATGAATCATTTCAATCACAACTGCATAGATTTGAAGAAGCTTCTTTTTTCCTTGCACAAAATGAGTCAAAAGTATCTGTGTTGACCTCTACAAAACTTAAAAAAAAATCATATCTATACAGTAACCTGAAGAAACTTTGAATCCTCTTGTTGGAAAAACAAATGTTAATCAGTTCTGGAAAGTATTCAAGTAGGAAAAAATGTTAACATAAGGTTGTCTTGTTCTTCTGTGAGCCCATAGTAATTTTTACATAGCAGGTCTTCAAGAGCTTTTTGTTGAGGGTAATTGAGTCATGACTGTAGCTAAGTTATTTTAAAAAATTAAGTTCGATTCATCAAATTCTGTTTCTATCCTCTCTATCAATGTAACAAGAATAAATCCAACTCAATAAGGTAAAAAAAAAAGTCCAATATAACAAGTCAAGTATAAATAAAAAACAAGATCTGGATTACTGTTTTGATGGGGAAAAGTTAGAAAAAGTGATTTGGATATTGCTGTTATACTTTAACATGAAACGATCATTTTGTTGAGAAACAGATTTTATTTTGTGATTCTGCAAACATACTCAATATAGAAGTCTAGGATGAAATAACAAGGAGACAATAACATTTTAAATCTCTGAATTGAGTGACTTGAACTTGTCTAAAATTTCTAACAAAGATCAGGGTTTAATAACTGATTATGTTTCTATAGACCTGAATTGAAACAAATTTAATAAACGGAGATGATTGATTTTTTATGTAATATAATGATTACTTAAAAATATTTTAGCAATGTGCCAAATTGTATTATATTGATTCAGACTTCTCTCATTTCAGTGTCAATTATTCTTAGTATTATAATTTTACTTGAAAAAGGAAAGAAACTCACAGTGAATTAATTGAATGTTCATGTCCAAAGGCACTTTGATGGGAGGATGACAATAATAATAGCTAATACCTACTGAGTGCTTACTATATGTCAGGCACTATGTGCTTTATAACCGTACATATCATTTATGTCTTTAAACAGCCTGATAAGGCTAGACCTTTATAGCTCTTGTTTCATAGATGAGGAAATTAAGGTCAAGAAAGATGAGGGGATTTGCCTTGATAATCCGTCTAGTAAGCAGGAAACCCTAAATTGGAGTCCTTGCCTATGACGTCAGTGCATGTTTTTGACAACAACCTAGATAACTTCTCACTTTTATTTCCTTCCTTATTCCTCCACTTGTTCACCTGGAAATAGCAGTTCACTTCAGATTCAGGGCGAAGGTTATTTCTCATCCGAATGTTCCTGACTATTCCAGGCACTGTCTACTGCCTCATCCTTCTGCTGCTCTATCTGTAGAGAATATAAAGGTTGTTTAATTTTAACCTTTCCTGTGAGTGAGAATACTATTTGAGAGTCAAAGGTCCTTCAACGACAGGTAAGTACAGGATTATTGATACGGTCTAATTCACAACCGGAATGGGAATAACCAAGCACTACTTAACAAAAGAACATTGAACACTTTTAATGATTTCAGGAGATTTGCAGGCATCAAAATGGATGCAGAGACACAGTGAAAATCTAGATAGTTATATTCGATTTCTGAAATTGCTCATTGTTTGGACTCAATCGAGGATTTCCCAAATTATACATCATTTTACTCTTTTCTGCTTCACTTTCATTTTTAGTTCTTTATCATTTTTTGTTGAGATATAGAAGCTACACATGTTTATCGGGTAGAGTGTGCTTTTTCAGCTCATGAATACACTGTATACTGATCACATCAGGGCACCAAAAACACCTATCATTTCAAGCATTTATCATTACTCTGTATTGTAAACACCCAAGGGTCTCACTTCTAGCTATTCTGTAATATATATTGCATCGTCACCAGCTATACTCCATGCGTGATTGAATCTAGAACTCGTGTCTCTTATTTACCTCCAATTTTGTATCTGATAACCAAGTTGTCCCCACCCCTCCAACTCTCTCTGCTTCATTTTCTTTTTCTTTCTTTCTTTCTTTTTTTTTTTTTTTTTTTTTTTAGGGGTTTGAGAGGTTTTTGCTATACGGCACATGCGCTCGCCAGAAAGACAGAGAGAGACAGAGAGATAGAAAGCGAGAAATCACACCTAGGGGGGATGGCCATGCCTCAATCCCTTCTCCTCCATTCTCCTCTCAGGATCTTGGGCACTCAAGCATGCACACTCAGCGTGTTTAAGCCACTGGATCTGGGACTTGACCCCCGGTTGACTACATGAGAGTCCAGTGACATAGCCATTACGCTAACTGCTGGTCCCTCTGCTTCATTTTCAATGTGCTAATTCTAATATCTGTTCCCTAAGATACTTCAGTCTCTGTCACGCCCAGAGATAGCTGCTCTACTAAAGAAACTGTTTAAAGAATGTATTCATCTTTAGCTTAGTCTTCTCCAATAACCCATAGAGAGTAACACATTGCCCTTGTAGTTAACTTTATCTTCCAGTAATATGTTAAGATTAATCATAGGACCCACTAATATAAATAACCTACTAGCATTCTAAGAGCACTAGGAAATCATTTTCATCACAACTAATAAGGATTCATCCTGGAGGAGGTTTTCAACATGTTCTGTTATGTTAATACATAAAACAAAATGATGCAAAAATAAAGATAGATTGTTCGTCCGTCTTATCCTGGGATGATAGTCTGGTGAGTAGGAAGGTGACACACTCACTGAAGGATTGTCTTTTCCTGACACATGGTCACTTGGGTGCCCACTCAGAGCTCTGGGCATCAGCTATAGCTCAGTGCTACTGTGGGATCCAAACTGAATGGCTACACCATAGCAATCTGCACAGGTCAACATCTGACGAAAAGGTCCATTTCGCAGACTATCCTGCAGCCTCTTTCTGCAAAAGGGTAGTGTTTTATCTGATGATACTGAAACATGACTCTTACTGCCAAGAAGATCACCTTTGTACAGAGGAATGACCAGTCCTTAACAGGCTCTCAGCATTTCTCGCCAGGGACATTTATTCCTAGAGCTACGCTCACAGATACTTCAGGATCTCTTTACCCATAACTCTCCTACCCCTCTGATTTCCCAGCTTGATATTATGACCTTCAAGGAATCGTCACTTTTCTTTAGACTAAGACAAGATGGAAAGGCAGAATGTGATGTCCCCAGGAGGGTACATCTGATAAACCTGAGATGCCTAACGCTCGGTGACAGCCAAGGTGCTACCGAGGATCATATCTATGGAGGAGTGCATTTGAAAAGCTGGTCGTTATGATCAAAAATGGAAAATAAGGGAATCAGCAGTTAGCGTAATGGCTATGTCACTGGACTCCCACATAGTCAACCACGGTTCGCGTCCCAACCCGGTGGCTTAAAACTCACGGTGGGCGCGTGTGCGTGCATGCCCAAGATCCCAAGAGGAGAATGGAGGAGTAGGGATTGCGGCGTGGCCATCCCCCCTGGGGGGTGATTTCTCGCTTTCTGTCTATATGTCTCTCTGTCTGTCTGGTGAGCGCACACGCCCTGTAGTGAAAATCTCTCTCAAAAAAAAGGAAAATAATGTTTCAGAACTTACCTTGATCCTTTTTAAAATAAAATAATGACATTGATTTCTTTACCTAAAATCCTTTGACCTAGTCATCAGAGCCAGTAACATCCCCAATTAGGACATCCTGGTATCAATATAATTAGGGAACCAGTGTTTGAGTGGAAAAAACGCATGTCATTAATGTTATAATGCTTTCACTTACCCAGTTGGAGTAACTGCAAAGAAGTTGCTTGTGACTGGAACAAATTCTTGATTTTCTGGAATTTAGCTTCTTAAACCCAGGATGAAATTTGCTGTTAGCCGAGGTCACCTTTGACTGACCTCCCTCCAAGGGCGTGTTTGTTTCTTCTGGTGTTTTTGGTTTTTGTTGTTGTTGTTGTTGTTTGTTGTTGTTCCCATAGGGTGAGTGTGCTCCCCAGAGAGAGAGAGAGAGAAAGAGAGAGAGACAGAGAGAGGAAAAGTGAGAAGTCACCTCCCATGGGGGATGGCCATATCACATTCCCTCCTTCTCCCAGGTGTTTGGGCATCCACACGTGCCCTGTGTGATTTTCAATCTGTCAGGACCAGAGCTCAGCCCAAAGGTCAGCTCTGTGGGAATCCAGTGCTGTAACCACCACAGCCACCTGCTGGGCCCTCCATGGGCCTGTTTTTATGCAAAGTTTGACATGTAGAATATTATAAAATGGTGATAACATGGCAACTGTGGGTTTTGAAACCAATTCCACACAAAATTAAATTCCTGTATCTACATACGCATGGTTGTGTGCATAGACATGTGTGCAATGGAGTGTCAAATCACGAAACTGAACATGTGGTCAAGAAAATAAAAGAACACTAGAAAATACCCAAATCAAGTCTAGGTATGATGGTACAGGCGAGGAGGCCACCAGTGATCACACCGGAGCCACTCTGGGACGGCGCCTGGTTCAGATCCTGGCTGACCTGACCTTGTTGGGTCCACCTGCAGGCACACCCACGATCCTGGCTTTGGGAGAGGCTCACACTGTGGCAAGACCCTGAAGAGGCTGTCTCTCTCCTTCTCTCTTTCTTTCTCTCACATAAGAAAGAAATATTTTAAAGTTGCAATCAATTTAAACTTTGGGGTTATGTGTAAGTTTCCTGGAGGTGCAGTAATAAAAAAACACAGTGGCTTAGGATAACAGACATTCGTTACTTCACCATTCAGTTCTGGATGCTGAAAACGTGCCTTGGGGAGTTGGCAGGCCATGCTCACTCAGGGGCCCACGGGAAGAGCCTTCCTCGCTCTTGCAGCTGCCATCCTGGGTCTTCTAGGCTTGGGGGAGCATCGCTTCAGCACCTGGCATTCCCCCTGTGCCTCTTCACAGCCTTTCCTCCGTGCATGTCACTCTCTGTGCCCAAATTCCCCTTCTTATAAGAACTCCGTCATGTTGGATTTGGGCTCACCTAATGACCTCATTGTAACCTGATTGTTTCTATAAAGACCCTGTTTTTATAGGAGGTCCCATTCTAAGCTACTAGGATTAGGAGATATTTAGCATATCTTTTTGGGACGGACACAATTCAACACGTAATAGATTATGGACATTTTTATTTTATTGGAAAACATTGAAAATTTCTCTTTCAAAGCCTATATAGTTTCCCTTTTCTGTGACACAAAATATGATCGAATTCCATTGACGTAACATTTCTACTGTTTATGAAGTATTGGAATTCCCTTTGATCATAGTTAAAGATTTATTAGACCTTGCTTTGTTCCATACACAGGGTTCAAGGCAAAGTGCAATACACTTCTATAATAATGATTTATTAGAATCAAATGATAATAGTCGCTTTATGTAAGGCCCTGTTTAGGGCACCTAACTTCCTTTTGCCTAAGAATTTTACTCCGTGTTAGGTTTTCAAATACTTTTATAAACAATGTTTTTCTCTCATTTTGGATGCCTATTGAGTGATCCCAGCCATATTTCCGGATGCCTGGAGACTCCAAGGAACCAGAAAACACATTGCCCTAGCACATGCTTAGCTGCTTGTGAAATAACCACTTGTGTCCTCTCTGTGCCAGTAAAGTATTGAACTGAGTGTGGGGATGAGCAGTTACTCAATTGTCTTTTTCTAAGTACTAGCATAAGATCATATTTTCTAAGTACAGGCATTTCCTTATCGGCAATTTCAAAATAGCAATGTGACCTTCTTATAGCAGTGAACTTGCACATAGATTTCATTAAGAAAAAAAAAAAAAGGTGGAAGATTTGATTTTGACAATGTCTTCTGAGTCTTCCAGTGAAAGATGATGACATAGTGGGGTTCTAAGGGGATCTTCAAGAAGTTCACGGAAAATAAGCATTATTGAAAAAAATTATGTGTGCATTTCAGAATGTGTTTGCACCAAAATAAACTTGTACTTTGATTTTATTTTCCATAAACTTTTTCAAGTCTCCTTGTATAATGGCATTGACTATGGGGGATTCCTATGTATTTATTTATTTTTAGAGACATTTTTGCTACGGAGTGTATACACTCACCACAGAGACACAGAGACAGAGAATGAGAAATCATTCCCCAGGGGAATGGCCATGCTGCATCCCTTCTCCTCCATTCTCTTCTCAGGATCTTGGGCACACACACACACACACACGTGCCCGGCATGAACTTTAAGTTGCCGGGTCTGGGTCTTGAACTGTGGTCCACCATGTGAGAGTCCAGCAACCTAACCATTGCACCATCTGCTGGTCTCTGGGGTCTGGTTATTACAGAGTAACCCTTGGGACCAGCACTCAAAGACGTGGGGAAAGAAGGTAGGATTGGGCAGAGGAAGCCACTGAATGGTGATGTGGATACAGGCCAGGCCTGGGTACCCTCACAGGGAGTCCTGAAGGAAGAATGGCCCTTCAGAGTCATCTCTGACCACCCTGAGATGATTAGGCCACCGTCCCCCACCATCGTGCAGTCACTGGGTATGAGCCAACCTGACAGAGGCACGTCCTGGGGAGAGAGCCTTCTCTAGCTGAGTGACCCCTGAAGGGCAGATGACTGACACATCGCCACAGCCCGGCCCTCCAGCAACTGCGCTGTAGGTGGCGTTCGGCTTGTCATCCGAGCAGCACAACACAGTGGGTGTGGGGAAGAAGTCGCAGCAGCATTCTGGGACCGGCCTGCCACCACACTTTTGCTGTCTGTGCACCGTGGATGGGAATCCACATGAGCTGTGAAAAAAAACAGAAAGTTATATTTATTGCACAACAATGAAAAACAGCTTCTCTATTTGCTTTTAACTTCCTGTATTAGTCTTCTTGGAACTCCACCTAACTGAACTTGGTTTCACCTCCATTGTGACTTGGGCTCATTGAATTAGAGAATGGGAAACTCTACTAATAAAGTTAGGAAGTCCTGTAAATGATACGGCCATCCCGGCCTAAGATGTCTTTAGGTGCGATGAGCTGTGTACATGTGTGAGTGGGGACACGCAAATGCATGTCCTGCGGGACGGGCTGCTTCTTGTCGGCCATGGATGCCAGACAAGAGCGTTACCACACCAGCAAGCACTCTGCCTTCGCCTTGGCCATCGCTATAGCAATGTGATGGATCAACCTGAACTTGTGGCTCCTGCTTTCCTAACACTGTCCCTGAATTCTCTTCAAACCAAATAATATCTTGGACTCACAAAGGCCACATCGATTTTATTTGTTGAGATTTCTACCTTGAATATATATAATGCCTTTTCAAAAATGTAATAGAGGGACCAGGAGTTAGCATAATGGCTATGCAACTGAACTCCCATGTGGTTTACCACGATTCGAGTCCCGGACCTGGTGGCTTAAATTCATGCTGAGCACGTGTGCATGCGTGCGTGCCCAAGATCCCGAGAGGAGAGTGGAGGAGAAGGGATTGTGACATGCCATCCCCCCTTGGGGGTGATTTCTCGCTTTCTGTCTCTCTGTCTCTCTCTGTCTTTCTGGCAAGTGCATGTGCCCTATAGCAAAAACCTCTCCCCCCAAAAAAAAGAAAGAAAGAAAGAAATAGAAAAATGGTACCCATCCAGTTTGGTCAGCAAAATTTTTCTGAGCTGCATTAAAATGAGAGATCTGGAGGCCAGCAGGTGGCATCATGGTTAAGGCACTGGATTTCCACGTGGCCGACGGCAGTTTGAATCCCCAACCTGGAAGCTTAAAACTCACACCAGGCACGTGTGTGTGTGTGTGTGCCCAGACTCCTAGGAGGAGAGTGGAGGAGAAGGGATTCTAGCATGGCCATCTCCCCTAGGGGGGGTGATTTCTCACTTGCCTTCTCGCTGTCTCTGTCTGTCTCTCTCTGGCAAATACGTGCACCCTATGGCAAAAACCTTACCATAAAAGGGCCGGAAGAACACACTTGTTTTCTGACAGAAGGGGAAATGTGTCTAGGGAAAATCACTATCATCTAACTCAGGATTAAACAGTTTTGATGTGAAAGGTTTAAAGAAAGTGCAAAAATAAAACCCTGTCAGTTTCCCTGTCATATTTACCTGTAAACACGGAAGAGAAAAATCTAATCAATTATAACTATATACTGCTAATAGCCTACATCTGCCTGGTATTGATCTTTTTCTATTCTGAGGTTCAGTTAAATCGACTTTGCAACATCTCCTGAAGAATTACAAAATTTTTCTTCCCAATCAAGTTACTTAAAATACCTGTGTGGATGATTGAAACAGAAGTCTGTCTGGTTTCGCTACGTCTCCTTCTGGAAATCAGCACAGGCAGTTTGAGTTCCCAAACATGCAGCTGTGGTTGAATCACTTCACTGATGGGAAAGCTCCAGGCACCTCAGAGGGTAGAAAATTAAGTAGAACTTCATCTTAAATTGGAGGTCATTCATAAAATCCTTTCAGTCCATACATAAGCTCTTGTTTTGCACTACTTATCTTGGTCTGTTTTCTGTTGCTTTAACTGAATACCGCAGCCTGGGTCATTTGTAAGGAAGGGAGGTTTATTTATAAAGCTCATGATTCCAGAGGTCAGGAAGTACGAGAGCACGGCCGGGCAATGGAAGACAGCGTGTGAGAAAGGCGGGGAGAACAAGACAAGCTTACCAACCCTCTCTCCGCAGGGCTGACTTGCTTCTGTGACATTAATCTGTGCACCAGGGCAGAGTCCTCACCCATCCGTTCATGAAGGCGGAGAGATCAATTTTGGTGGAATGTACTCAAACCATAGCGTTACTCTCACTGATGGTCTATCTTGTATCACAATATACGTTTAATTCTCAACCTGCATGAGCCCAATCGAGTTAAGCATAATTAAACCCCAGGACCTTAACTAGGAAGTCGAGCCTAGCCACAGGATTCCAGAAGTACTGCAATGCCTTGTACTGGTTAGCCACATGCAAAGGTCCCAGGTGGCACTCTGAGGTCTCTGTGTCTCTGGACAAGAATGCACGTGCCCATACCTTGGCTGGCTGAGATTGAGAGAGGATGGTGACATGAAGCCCTACTGGGGGTACCTAGCTCTCTGTCTCTGTCTGTCTCTTTTATGGAATAACTAAATAACATTCATATTATGATATTTTAATACGTCCCTTAATTCTATTATTCTAAACATTTTACAAAAATAATTTCTTTATTGTACTGAGTCATCCTTTTTTTAAAAAATGTATTTTATTTTATATTTTTCAATGTATTTTATTTTATTTTAATTTGACCAGAAAGGAACAGAGTGAATGAGAGAGAGAGAGAGAGAGAGAGAGAGAGAAAGTGAGAAAACAAGCCACCAGGTTTGGAACTCGAACTGCGATTGGGCATGTGGGAGTCCAGTCCAGTACCCTTAAGCACCACGTCACCTGCTAGACCCTGTACTGAGTCATCTTAATTGTACATTTCCTTCTTTCCTTTCTTTTTTTCTTTTTTTTAATTTTTGTTATGTTTCTGGTTCTCTTGTGAATATCCTTCATATTAGCAATTTTATCCTCAAAATGTATAACATATTATTTCATAGTATATTTCAAGATAAATTTGACTTGTAAATACCACAATTGTAATATTATAGTAGGCATTCAACATGCTGTTTCCTCTTTAATAAATTACTTTATTTTCCTTATTTTAATAAATGATATTGGGCTAGCAGATAGCTTAGTGGTTAAAGTGCTGGATGCCCTTATAGCTGACTATGGTTTGAGTCCCAGACCCGGTCGCTTGAGATCCACACCAGACACATGTGTGCACATGCCCAAACTTCCGAGAGAAGAATGGAAAAGGGATTGCAGCATGGCCATTCTCACTGGGGGGTGATTTCTCACGTTCTGTCTCTCTGTAGCTCTCTGTCTCTCTCCAGAAAATGCACGTGCAAAAATCTCTCCAAAAAATGACATGGCAGCTTTCTGAATTGGTGCTCAAATAGACACACATATATTTATTCCACAATTAATTTTCTCTTAAAAAAACAATTAACTTTCTCATTTCAGCTATTTTTGAAAGAATTGTTTTTAATTTTATTTATTCATTCATTTATTTTTAAAAATTTTGACCAGAGAGAGAGAGAGGGAAAGTGAGAAAGCAAGCCACCAGGTCCAGGACTCAAACCGTGCTTGGCCATGTGGAATGTCCAGCGCCTTAACCACCATGCCACCTGCTGTTTCCATTTTAGCTATGTTTAATGAAAGCTGTATATAAGATTATTTTACTCTTGCATCTTCTCAACTGTTTCTTCCTTATATTTGCCCTTTTCCTTTCCTACTTGGTGAGATTTGGCTTTCTATTCAAAGACCTTTTGGGGGTCTTTGTCCAGTTTGAGCCCAGGACACCACTTAGCCAGGGGGAATGCCCACATGGAGAGTCGTGGCCCTGGCCTTTCCCACTGCACCCGCTCAGTCTAGATGGCACACCCCTCACCCCTCCTGTGAGCTGGGATTACCCGGCCACGTGTTGACCTTTACAGTGTCTTCGTACAACCTGCGCTTCATCTTCCTCTCGGATGGATCTGGGTGGAATATCGTACTTCTGCCTCAGCTCTTTGGAAAAAGGGAAGACATAACCTCCCTGCAAACATGGGAAGGTACATTGAAAAAATACCTTTTACAGTTCTTGCTTTGGTCAGAAGTCACCGGAGAATTGAACTTCATTTTGGCCACTGCCACCCAGGCAATGACCTCAAAAGAGCTATTCTACAATTTAAATTGCAATCATTTTTCTATATTATACAATACAGCAATCTGGCAAAAATAACTAGTTCATCATTCATTCACTTGAGTAGACCACTTGAACTTTCTGTGTAAGTGTAATCTTATAGTCTGCGTTAGGAAGTCCTAATTCTATTCTTAAATATGCTTTGTTTCTAACAAAAAACTTAACTAGTGTTTTTAGACAATTGACTTGAAAATTATGGAAATGTCTTTTGAGAAAATCTTCAAGTGCAACATCAAAAACAAGTAGACGAGAGTAAGAAATTAATTTTAAATATTTGTGAAAATAGTGAGAGTCAACCTAACTGTGAAGAAGAATATGAGCAAATGTAACAGAAATGATAGTCAGGCATTAAAGATTATAAACTTTCCTCAGGCAAAGAAAGCCCAGGGAGAAGGGAGAAGAGACAATCTGTAAATATCCAGGCAGTAAGGAAAAAAGAGTTTACCTACAAAAGAGAAAAATTAAGCTGGCTGCATATTTCTCAGCAGATCTAAATGTCAGTAGACAGTGAAGAAAAAGATGTAAGATTTTGAAGCGAGAAATGTAATTTTTATTGAGTAAAAAACAATAGGAAGATATTTTCGTTTATATAAGGAATTTAAAATATACATATTCTTAATTTAAATATGATGACCAGAAAACCGAAAAACTAAACAAAATTAAGAGCTCCCAAAATACAAAAATTATAGCATATAATATCTGTCTCTAAGTACTCAAACCAAATATGCATAATAATAGTATCTATGCTATCATTGTTAATGTAGTTACAAAAGTTGAACACAATTGTTGAAAATAGCTATTTAAATGGAAAAAATCTAATTTAAAAATATCCCTCTGATTTCTAGAGTTGATGAGCATAGATTAGAAAGTAGTTATACTAAGAAATGAGAAAACAAATATCTTCCCTCGCTCTGTTTAAATATGTTGTGTGTGTGCATATGTGTGTACGTAAAAAGTACCTGACACAATCAAAACAAACTATCCAACAAATTGAAATCTACATAAAAACTAATGCCAAACTAGCAAACAAAAAAGAGAAAGAAAACCAAATAGAAATGTTAAGTGTAAGGACAAAAGCATAACTTGCGACGTTACATTTAAATAAATGTAAAGAAAGGTCCCTCTTGCAGAGGGCAGCAGATCCAAAGGCAATGCTCTACACAGACCTGCAGGGTGCCCAGGGGCATGGAGTGAATGTGGCAGTAAGTACATTCACCAAGAAGCCTGCACAGCCCAGTAGACCCATGGGAAAGCTTTCCCCAGGCTGCACAGCAAGACTACAAAACACGTGGCCCAGGCCAACATCATGAGAGCTGATAGAGTCAGCAATTGGGGAAACCCTCACTGAAGAAATAAGGCAAAGGTGGACATAGAAGCAAGTATATTTAACACCCTAAAGGAGGCAGAAGGTGACTCACATTCCCTATGTAACTAAAATAGTGCACTAAAGGACAGAAAATAGGGGCCAGGAGGTGGCATGGTGGCTGGGACTCTGGACTCCACATGGCTGACCACAGTTTGAGTCCTTGACCTTGCAGCTTGAAAGTCATGCAGGCAGGTGTGTATATGAGCCCAAAATCTCGGGAGGAGAGTGGAGGAGAAGGGATTGTGGCATGGCCAACCCCATTGGGGGATGATTTCTCACTTTCTCTGTCTCTCTGTCCAGATTCTATGGAAAAAAAGAAAAAGAAAAAGAAAAGAAAAAAGAAAAGAAATTAATAGTAAAAAAAATTGAAGTAGAAAACTAAGTTTTTAAAAATTAAATTACATATTAAGATGGGATAAGTAACAGACTGGTAGAGGTCGAGACCAAACAAACTCGATGGCTAGGCTTCATGAGACAGCAGAAAAGGAGATAAAGAGGTAGCAAGGTGAAAGAAAAGCTCAGAGGTAATAAATAGGAGCATAAACATTCCAATATATATATATATATTTTTTTTTTTGGAGAAGTTTTTTCTCTGTAGGGCACGTGCGCTCGCCAGACAGACAGAGACAGAGAGACAGAAAGCGAGAAATCACTCCCCAGGGGGGATGGCCACACCGCAATCCCTTCTCCTCCATTCTCCTCTCGGGATCTTGGGCATGCACACACACATGCCCGGCGTGAGTTTTAAGCCACCGGGTCTGGGATGCAAAGCGCGGTCGACTACGTGGGAATCCAGCGACATAGCCATTACACTAACTGCTGGTCCCTACATTCCAATATTTTAATAAAAATTCCAGAAGAAAAGAATAGGGAATAAAAAATCTTCTCAGAACGGTATGAGTAAGATAACAAAAAGTCGTAATAAAATATAATACAAAAAATAACGAGGAAGTGGGCCATCCCATGGAATGGTAGTTAAGGAGGCTGAATCCCAACTTGATGTGTGTGCGTGCCCACCCAAAATCCCAAGAGGAGAATGGAGAAGGGATTGCAGCATGACCAGTCTCTCTGGGAGGTGATCTCTCACTTTTTCCTCTCTCTCTTTCTCTCTCTCTCTCTGAGGAGTGCACATGCCATATAGCAAAATAATGAGAGAGAGGAAAGCACACAGACATAACATAGTCAGTCTAGAAGAAAAGTAACTACAAAGAAAAATGATTCCTTATAAGAATGCCTTCTTAGTAAAGACCTTAATAAAAATACAAATTAATGTCAATTAGAGCTAAAAAAGCAAGCTGATAAAACCAGACATTATTATGAAAAGAGACATTTCTGAGCTAAAGAACATAGGGAGATCACAATTTACGTCAAGTAACAGAATCAATAAAAATGGAAGAGTTTTCATTTCTTTTTCTTTTTTTTGAGAGGTTTTCTCTATAGGGTGCGTGTGCTCACCAGAAAGACAGAGAGACGGAGACAGAAGGCGAGAAATCACCCCCCCCCGGGGGGATGGCCATGCCACAATCCCTTCTCCTCCATTCTTCTTTCGGGATCTTGGGCACGCACGCACACACACACACACACACACACACACACACACACTCCCTGTGTGAGTTTAAGCCACCGAGTCTGGGACTCGGGCGTCCACCAACATAGTCATTACGCCAACTGCTGGTCCCCAAAATGGAAGTTTTCTATACAACTGAAAAGCGAACTACACACAAGATAAACTGCTTCAGATTGATGGAAACTATAGGCGTGTCATTAAGTAATTGTAGAGAAGGTGTTCGATCTGAAAGAAAGGATGTATTTGCCATAAAAAGTAAATATTTATCCCTGAAGTAGAGAATCTAACAATGGTACAAAAAAGAACTGCCATATGTAGTGGTGAGACACAAAAGCTCTTCAAATGAAAAGAAACTTCTTGGCAAAACGAAAAGATTGACTCTACTGGAGAAACAAGCACCGTCCTTCCTCAGTATGCACTGGAGACCCCCCTGCATAATAAAAGCCTCAGACGCTGCGGTTCACTCTATGAAAGGCCATGCACAGGTGTCCGTATATAACCGATGGACATCCTCCGTGTGTGTTCAGTCATCTCGTACTAGCACAACAGTAAGGCGTACTTAACTATTAATTTAATATTATAGCTGTTTAGAGGATAACAACAAGAAGTCTGTACAGGTCATTTTAAATATAGAAAAAAAATGGAAGTGGGAACGCATGGATTCTAATCCTGCTCTCCCCCTGAAAGATCATGGGATCATGAAAGAATCCTGCTTCACATTGTTTTGTTTTGTTTTGTTTTGTTACTGTTTTTTAAGTGGAAAAGACACAAGTAGAAGTTCTCAAACCGACTTCTGTGGCAGATGTCCTGTGGAGGCGTGTCCATAGCCAATCAGAGAGGAGTCAAAGGCATGCCGCGGCCTTCAAGATGTCCAGGAAGTTCCCAGCACATGGGAGGTGTAGACATCCATAAGCAAGCGCAAGACATAACATCCAGAAGAGGCATTGAAGAGAAAGTAACTGTATTGTAGGTGGGAGTTGAAACTTTGCATAGTAAGTGATTACTTGCTCAATGGTTTCTTAGATGTTGCCATGGAATTGAAAGAATTCCAGATTAGATGTTTAAACAGTTTACTCAATTTTCCTCAGTGTTTATTTTAAATGCTTAAACCTTGACTCGGAACTGTGATGTTAGCTATGTGCCGATGGGACTGGACTATGGAATG
>NW_006204918.1:687529-703518 GCF_000334495.1 Tupaia belangeri chinensis
AATGCCGAAAAAGCTGGAGAAACGTTATTTCTGGGTGATCTGGAGGGTGTTTCTGGGGGAGATTAGCATTTGATCCAGTACAGTGAGTCAAGAAGATGGGCTCTCACCAACGTGGGTGGGCCTTATCCAATCTGTCGAAGGCCTTCCTGGATAGAACACAAAGGCAGAGAGACGGCACATTCTCCTTTTCCTCCTTGTGCAGGCACATACATTCCCCTGTTCCATTCCCAGCTCTCCTGCCTTTGAACTCAGAATGACACCACCATCCCCTGCACTCCCACCCCCTCCGGTTCTCAAGCTTTCGCACTTGGACCGAGAGCGACAGCCTTGACTCTCTCGGCTCTCAGGCCTTCAGACCCTGATGACATCACACCACTGGTTTTCCTGGTTCTCCATTTACAGCCTGAAAATGGTAAGAATTCTCAGCCTTCGTAATTGTGTGTCTCAATTCCCATAATACATCTATCGATTTGTTTCTCTGGAGACTCTGGTCTAATAAAATAACCATTTTTTTCCCTTAAAATGTGGGCATAGTTAGCAGAGATAAAAAAAAAAAATTAAAATTTTATGCAACCAAAAAAATGAGAAAAACTGCACCTGTACAATAGGTATCATCCATCCCAGACAAACTCCACAGCGTCTCATACCACGAATAATGAAATGAACTTCCAGGGTAATGGGAAAAGGGACAAAGCAGGATTGGTAAATGAAGGACTCTCTTTCCTACTTATCACCCTGGGAGACAGGAAATCTAGTGGATTTGAGCTTTCGGCTTGTGCTCCACTAGAAGAAACCCATTCCCATGTCATTCTTCCTTCTCCACAAGCGAGCGTGAGGTGACCTTGAACATGAAGGAGCAGGGGTAGCTCCTCGCCAAGCAATTTTGCTCTGGGTGCTGGCTACTCACAGGAATTTTCTAAGCACACTTGCTGCTCCATGTCCAAAGACCACAGTGCCTGTGGGAAGCCTCTGCCCCTGTTATTAAAGAAAGAAATTTTAGGGACCAGCAGTTGGCATAATGGCTATGTCGCTGGACTCCCATGTAGTCGATTGTGGTTCACGTCCCGGACCCGGTGGCTTAAAACTCACTCTGGGCGCGTGTGCGTGCGTGCCCAAGATCCTGAAAGGAGAAGGGATTGCGGCATGGCCATCCCTGCTGGGGGGTGATTTCTCGCTTTCTGTCTCCTCTGTCTCTGTCTGTCTGATGAGTGCGTGTGCCCTATAGCAAAAACCTCTTAAAAAAAATAAATAAAAATTTCATTATGTTGCTGGACTTCCATGTAGTAGACCGTGGTTCAAGTCTCAGACCCGGTGGCTTAAAACTCATGCCAGGCACGTGTGTGTAGATGCACAAAATCCCAAGAGGTAACTGGAGGAGAAGGGATTGTAGGATGGCCATACCCCCGGATGATGATTTCTTGCCTCCTGTCTCCTGTCTCTCTTTGTCTCTCTGAGAAGCACATGGGCTGTATGGCAAAAATCTCTAAAAAAAAATAAAATAAAAAGGAATTCCTATTTTAATCTTAATGTTAAATATTTGTTCCTTTCTGTTCTAAAATCTACAACTTAGAGAAAAATTCCTTACTATGTTTGGAAACTACCAGTACTTAGGTGCTTGTGAAAAATATTTGAAATAATTGATTTATTCACTAGAAATTTGCTTTGGTTAGTTTGGGCAAAATATTCTATAATATATTTTCAATAACCTTAAACGTCACAGCAAAATTGACAGATATGTATTCTTTGGTAATTTCTTTGACTTGACTTATGGTCGCTGCGTTCATACTGGGAAAAACCATTTTGTATGCTGTAAAGATGTACAGTGATTAAATGTAATTTTTTAAAAAAAATGTAAATAACTAAATATACAAAAAGAGTTATTTGATTTTGATATTATTGTACCTGTCTAAAGAAAAGATAAAGCGTAGGTAAGTTAAACTTAGACAAGGGCTGGCTCTTTAACGAAGAGGTTACATGCTGTCCAGAAGCTAGAGCCCACGTGGCAGACAGAGTACCTGCCCCAGTGCTTTGAGAAACGCTCTGAGAACACACAGATGCCCAGGATCCCAGACCCAGCTGAGGGGTGCTTTCTGTCTCTCTCATATATATGCTCCTACATCCTCTGGTATAAAAAGAAAGCAAATGTAGAGACGGTAAAGCTAGAGTGTAATTCATCTTAAACAGCTGAAGCAGTAACTAACATGTCTTCGTTTGAAAGAAAGCCGTCATGTCAACTAACGGCCAGCCCCTTGGTGTAGTATGTGTACATTCAGCCAGTGATTTGTAAATATGGATCAGTGAGTTTTTAACAATACTCTCTAAGTTCAGGATCCTCACCCCAAACCTGGCCAGTGTGAGTTAGCTGGCGAAAGATTTACCCAGTTCTCCTCTCATCTCCACTGCGTGCCAGGTAATAGAATTTTACTCACTAATCTCCAATGAACCCTACAAACCTGGTAGGGAGATGAAGCTCAGCGTGGATAAATGCCTAAATCACACAGGTGGTGAGGGGCATCGAAAAATCTACATCCAAGTCTGTTTCCTTGTTATGCCAATCTTTGCTCTAGGGGTTCACGATGATGTTTACGTTTATTTTCTAAAGATGTACAGTGATTAAATGTAATTTTTTAAAAAAAATGTAAATAACTAAATATACAAAAAGAGTTATTTGATTTTGATATTATTGTACCTGTCTAAAGAAAAGATAAAGCGTAGGTAAGTTAAACTTAGACAAGGGCTGGCTCTTTAACGAAGAGGTTACATGCTGTCCAGAAGCTAGAGCCCACGTGGCAGACAGAGTACCTGCCCCAGTGCTTTGAGAAACGCTCTGAGAACACACAGATGCCCAGGATCCCAGACCCAGCTGAGGGGTGCTTTCTGTCTCTCTCATATATATGCTCCTACATCCTCTGGTATAAAAAGAAAGCAAATGTAGAGACGGTAAAGCTAGAGTGTAATTCATCTTAAACAGCTGAAGCAGTAACTAACATGTCTTCGTTTGAAAGAAAGCCGTCATGTCAACTAACGGCCAGCCCCTTGGTGTAGTATGTGTACATTCAGCCAGTGATTTGTAAATATGGATCAGTGAGTTTTTAACAATACTCTCTAAGTTCAGGATCCTCACCCCAAACCTGGCCAGTGTGAGTTAGCTGGCGAAAGATTTACCCAGTTCTCCTCTCATCTCCACTGCGTGCCAGGTAATAGAATTTTACTCACTAATCTCCAATGAACCCTACAAACCTGGTAGGGAGATG
Organism: Tupaia belangeri chinensis; assembly: GCF_000334495.1. Taxonomy (NCBI): domain Eukaryota; kingdom Metazoa; phylum Chordata; class Mammalia; order Scandentia; family Tupaiidae; genus Tupaia; species Tupaia belangeri. The sequence goes on from NW_006204918.1 coordinate 690,784, forward strand.
AAGCTCAGCGTGGATAAATGCCTAAATCACACAGGTGGTGAGGGGCATCGAAAAATCTACATCCAAGTCTGTTTCCTTGTTATGCCAATCTTTGCTCTAGGGGTTCACGATGATGTTTACGTTTATTTTCATCTCATTTTGACTCAGAAACTTGGCAGAGCAGGTAAAGCCATCTAAATTTCTACTCCTGAAATTCTTTGTAATTCATTCCTCTGATTTATTATGCAAAATTATAGATGACTCCATAATAGAATTCAGAGAAAATCTGGTAAGTTTCAGAGGAGTCCTTCACAGAATATTCTGAATGAGAAAATCTCTTTGCCTTTACTAAGACATTAACCATCCAATTTGAATCTAAGCCTAAAAAGCCCAAATGACAACTTTCACCGTGATCCTCATTAGAAACCCTAGACCTGTGGTCCCCATAACGTTTTACGGCAACCACAAATCAGACCCTTTACAAGTTTCCTCCTTCCCCAACCTCTTCCTGTTCTTCTGTCATTAGCATGTATCTACAGATGGCAAATTTTTCACAAAAATCTCACCGATTGCATTTAAACACATGCAGTTGTTCTGTTAACACAAATATGTGGTCAAGATAGCTGTACAAGATTTACCGGACATTTAGATGTGTTATGCATAATTAAATGTAAAACAAAATTTCACTACCTACAGATTAGTTGGGGTTACTTTTTCTGGTGGGGAGGGGAGAGGTTTTTGCTATAGGGTGCATGCACTCACCACAAAGAGAGACATAGAGAGACAGAAAGCGAGAAATCACCCCCTAGGGGGGATGGCCACACCACAATCTCTTCTCCTCCATCCTCCTCTTGGGATCTTGGGCACGCACGCACATGCACCCGCATGAGTTTAAGCCACCAAGTCCAGGACTGGAACCACAGTCGACTACATGGGAGTCCAGCAACATAGCCATTATGCTAACTGTTGATCCTAGTTGGGGTTCCGAATCACTTGCAGGATATATTTTTTAAAAGAAATATTGTGCCTGCAGTTTTATTCCCTGAGTCACAAACTGAGAACATTAACTCTAATAAGCCAAAAATTATGTATAAAATTAAATAGATTGAATTAAACTTATTATATTATTTTTAATTTGCATAGTAATCAAGTTTATTTTTTGATTGGCAGAAAGAGTTAAAAACTATTTTGCAGCCTTTGCAACACTAAAAAGGACAATTGCAGCAAAATTCTTCTAATTAAGTAAGATTCTTGGGAATACAGATCTGCTGAGTCAGAAGATTGCTTTTCTCAGCTATGTTCACACTTTAGAAAATTATACTCTTAAAGCATAAAATGAAATAACAGCATTAGTTTTACTATGAAAGAAAAATGCTTTGTGGTAAAATATAAATATACAATGATATGTAAATAAAGACTTTCATATTTATGTTAAATATCCAGCTCCTGTTAGAATCAAGATTAAGTACTGCTGAAAGCTCTGACTCATCAGTTTTGCACACTGTCAGATTGAGGCAGTACCATTCAATAAATGTAATTAATTGTTTTCTCTTTCTTATTAAGGTTTCCTCAGTGATAAAATGAGCAACAAAATCCATATGTGCATGAAATTTCCATAGGCACTGACTTGATATTTAATGACCTCAGGAGGCAGTCCATGAGAAACCACACGTTCCCTCTGATAACATTAGACTGCAATAGCAGGAAGTTGGCTGGTTTATTTCAAGTCTTTGTGCCTTTCCTTGGGCAATCTAATCAAGAATGTGGTCTTCTTCTTATGTCTAAAATGTTTTGTAGAAGAATATGTTTTTCTGGGGGACCAGCAGTTAGCGTAATGGCTATGTCGCTGGACTCCCACGTAGTCGAGCACGGTTCACATCCCGGACCCAGTACCTTAAAACTCAAGCCGGGTACATGTGCGTGCGTGCCCAAGATCCCGAGAGGAGAATGGAGGAGAAGGGATTGCGGTGTGGCCATCCCCCCTGGGGGGTGATTTCTCACTTTCTGTCTCTATGTCTCTCTCTGTCTGTCTGGCAAGCACACATGCCCTATAGCAAAAAACCTCTCCAAAAAAAAAAAAAAAGTAAAAAAGAAAAAAAAAGGAGGAATATATTTTTCCTAAGATTATCAGAACAAAAGAAATAAAATATAGTAAATCAATATGTCTGGAAGTTATTTTTTTATTACGTGGAGAATGTTTAGTTTATCAGCAATACATAGAGAACAGAGGATATAAATAAAATGGATCACATAGGACTATTTGTCCCTAATAATGTATCAATTCATTGCATTAAAAGTTCTTTAGAACTTAGAAATGTAAACTCTAGAACTTACAACAATTTACAACTTATGTAAATTGATGTATATTGTATATTTTGTTTCTGGTAATGATGTAACTGCTGCAAAAGCACATTGCCCGTACTTTAACATCCAAAAGGAAGACCCCTAATCTGTAGCATTATTACTTTTGTTTGTCTGTTTCTAACCATAGAGACTTGAGGTATCAATGAAAGTTAATGAACTAATGAACTAAATTCCAAGTAGTGACAAGCCCTAAATAGAAGAGAAAGAAATTGACCATGGAGGGGGTAACGCAAATCATCTTAAACCAGGCTTGGGGTGCACTTCTGTAATCCCAGTTTGTTAGGAAGCTGATGCAGGAGAGTGGTGAGCTTAAGGCCAACCTGTTTAGAAAAAGGAAAACAGCCTAAATTGTCACGACATAGTAATGACCTTCTCAGAGCTGTTACAACCGACCAGGAAGCTGAGGAGCTGCAGCATGGTGAGTGAGCCTGCCCCTTGCTACCAGTTCTTTCGATAGGTAGGTTCTCACTGAGCCTCTGAGAGTGCTCCACCGGAGACTGGTGAGGCAGAATTCTCCCCCGCACCTGTCAGGCTTGCAGAAAGTGAGGGCTGGCCTGGCACAGAACCGACACAAAGTTTCTAAGGCGTGCACCATTTTCAATTCTTGAAGGCTAAATTTAGGCAGGAAACTCAAGAGAAATTTCTCCTAAATATCCTCTAGATATGCCAAAGTGTAAGGATTCTAGACTCCAGAGACTGAAGCAGGGCAGGAGGACAGAGGCAACAGGGAGCTAGGAGCCAAACGAGAGAATAGAGAAACTTCCTTCACGCAAAAGCTGAAAATCTCTCTGCGAAGAAGCCAGCAGTCTCAGGATTCTGAAAGGTGAGGTCTGGCTACAAAGACATGGTTTATTATAATAAGGCCAATGCTCAAATAGCAGACCCTAGTGAAAGAGTATTCCCAATCTTACACTCAAAACAATGAAAAGTCAGTGGCAAATTAACTCCAAATAAAATTCGCACCAAATCCCAAACTTGCTTCCGCTACAGATCTTATTGATTTGAACCTTCGACTCTAGCAAACTAGCAAAATAGGGACCTATCGTTTGCAGGTTTGTTTTAACATCAGTTTCTATTTTGATTCTATACAAAATGACTGGTACTCTTCACAACTACAAGAACAATTTTAAAAATGAGATCAAAAACGAGCATAAGGCCTATAATTAACAACGTAAATGTATGCAACAATGACTCTGGAATTAGAAACGTCAGAAAGGAACTCCAGGATAATTATGATTAAGAATGCTAAAGTGGGGTCGGTAGGTGGTGTGGTGGTTAAGGGTGCTGGACTCCCAAATGGCCAACCACAGTTTGAGTCCTGGATCTGGCAGCTTTCTTTCTTACTTTCCCTCTCTCTTTCTCTCTGTCTCTCTGTCTCTCTGTCCCTCTCTGCTCATATTAAAATAAATGAATAAATAAATAAATAAAGTTAAATAAAATATCTTTCAAAAAAAAGAATGCTGAAGTGTCTACTGGGAAAGATAGGTAATATATGAAAAGAGGGAAAAGTTTAAAAAAAGAAGAAACTGAAAAAAAGAACTAAAAGGAAATAAAAGAAACAAGGTAATAGAAAAAGAAAAATAGAGGTTTAACAGCACAGTGGAGGAACACAGGCGAGAATCAAGGAGCTTGAAAACAAAACAAGAGGAAGTATTCAATCTAAAGCAAAGGACAGGCCAGCAGGTGGCGTGGTGGTTAATGTGGTTGTTTCCCACATGGCCAACCCTGTGGTTTAACTCCTAGACCCAAATTAAAAAACACATCTGGCGCGTGTGTGTGTGTGTCTGAAATCCTGCAAGGAGGGAGAAATGGAGAAGGGATTGCAGTGTGACCATCCCACATGGTGGGGGGAGTGTTTTATTACTTTCTTCTTTCTTTCTTTCTGTCTCTCTCCAGCAAGAGCACACTCCCTCCAGAAAATAAAACACAAAGAGAAAAAGAGAAAGAAAAACAAAAGAAAAACCAAGTGGCCACCACCTATGGCAAAATCTAAAATTTGTAATATACCTGTAACGGGGGTTGTACAAATGAATAAATAAATAAATAAAGTTAAATAAAATATCTTTCAAAAAAAAGAATGCTGAAGTGTCTACTGGGAAAGATAGGTAATATATGAAAAGAGGGAAAAGTTTAAAAAAAGAAGAAACTGAAAAAAAGAACTAAAAGGAAATAAAAGAAACAAGGTAATAGAAAAAGAAAAATAGAGGTTTAACAGCACAGTGGAGGAACACAGGCGAGAATCAAGGAGCTTGAAAACAAAACAAGAGGAAGTATTCAATCTAAAGCAAAGGACAGGCCAGCAGGTGGCGTGGTGGTTAATGTGGTTGTTTCCCACATGGCCAACCCTGTGGTTTAACTCCTAGACCCAAATTAAAAAACACATCTGGCGCGTGTGTGTGTGTGTCTGAAATCCTGCAAGGAGGGAGAAATGGAGAAGGGATTGCAGTGTGACCATCCCACATGGTGGGGGGAGTGTTTTATTACTTTCTTCTTTCTTTCTTTCTGTCTCTCTCCAGCAAGAGCACACTCCCTCCAGAAAATAAAACACAAAGAGAAAAAGAGAAAGAAAAACAAAAGAAAAACCAAGTGGCCACCACCTATGGCAAAATCTAAAATTTGTAATATACCTGTAACGGGGGTTGTACAAGGAAAGAAAGCGTGGGATAAAAGAAATGTTTAATGAGATACTGTTGGAGGGCTTCTCAAAATTATCCCATGCTGTCAAATTACACATCTAAAGAGAAAAAGCGAATTCTAAGGAGGATAAATAAAAACAAGAACAGATAGACACTTCATAGTATGACATCTAAAGCCAAAGATGGATAGTAGACCTTAAAATGACCAGAGAGCGACCAGCAGTTAGCATAATGGCTATGTCGCTGGACTCCCATGTAGTTGACCGTGGTTTGAGTCCTAGACCCAGCGGCTTAAACTCATGCCAGGCGCATGTGTGTAGCTGCCCAAGATCCCGAGATAAGAATGGAGGAGAAGGGATTGCGGTGTGGCCATCTCCCCAGGAGGTGATTTCTCTCTTTCTGTCTCTCTGTCTCTGTCTGTCTGGCGAGTGCACGTGCCCTATAGCAAAAATCTCTCCAAAGGAAAAAAAAAGAATCTAGTCTTTGGGGGCGGTAGGTGGTGTGGTGGTTAAGGGTGCTGGACTTCCACATGGCCACTGTGTTTCGAGTCCCAGAACTGGCAGCTTACTTTCTCACTGTCCACCCCGCTCTCTCATGTTTTGACCCTCTCTAGTCAAATAAAATAAATAAATAAAGCTAAATGAAAATAATAAAAAATAAAAGAATTTCGTCCTTAAAACATAAGTAAAAAGAAGAAGAGGAAATTAAAGAAGAAGGGAAAAGAAAATAATAAAGCAAAATGTTTAAGGGACACAAAAACAGAAAATTATCTGTTGATGATAACAGTATGATAATATCTTTAACAGGACCGATATGCAGTATTCATGCTGAGAAAATTCATTTTGCATGCTGTAATGATACACAGTAATTAAATGTATTAAAGATAATAAAAGATATATAAATAATTGAAGCAGAAATAGGCAATAGCCTATTATGGGGTGTGTATTTACTGCTAAGGGTCATTATGAACTTTCATGGATAATGAGGTTGTTATATATTTCTTTTTGTGTGGCTGTGACTTGGTCATACATAATTTACAAAAATCATTAAAATTATCATTTAAGATCCATGTAGTTATTGTCTATAAATTATGCATAAATAAAATATATGTAATTATATAATATTTTCTAACCTTCACTTCCTAAATATAAAGAATTTCCTTAAGAATATTTGTATTACTGTTTTCTTTTGGTCCCACAGTCTAACTAATCAGTTCAACTATTGGTGTATATAAGTTTTATCTTAGGTAGTAGATGTGTTCAGTCTTTTTTAACTAACAGTAATTTCATATTAAATATATATAAAATCTTCAAAAAGTTCGTGGAAATGTATATTATGGAAAAATGCACATAGATTTCAATTTTTTTTCTTGCGATAAGAGAGATTCATACTTTAATTCTAGTATCCACACTTTTTTTCAAGTTGTCTTATAGACCCACTCTGGAAGAAATTTACCCACTTGGGATTAACAAATTCTTCCAAAGTCTTGCTTACATTGGCAGAACACCACAAAAATAAAAGCAACACAAATTGAGAGGAACAAGAGAATAAACAAATGCCTTGGATGTTTTTATTCATTTTGTCTACATAAGCAGTTCAATCAGAACAGTTGAATTATTGCTTATAGGATTGACTTAATATAAAATAAGTGAATATTGTCTTATTATCCTATACAAATGAGAAAGCAGTGAAGTAACTAAAGGTGATTTGTACTCAAAGAAAAGTAGTAGCAAAATAGGGTAACATTCTTGAGTTCTTATTCTCTTAAGTCTTACTCTCCAGTTTGGGGTTTTGTGTGATTCATTTTCATCCCTTCTTTTTAAAATAAAAGGAAGAACAACATCCTTATAAAGTACAAATGGAAAAACAACTTTACTTGAAAAAATGTCACACCATCCACCTATTCCCAAACATCCCCTAAAGGTACTACATCAATAGTGTTTCTTGAATACATATTTGATATATACAAAAGAACAAAAATATATGGCTTCTAATTTTTTTTCACAGAATTTCAATAGAAAAATGTGTTAATATATAATTGAACAAAATTAACAGAAGGCAATAAAAGGAAGAATAACAGAGTATCTCCGTTGTTGAATAATTTCAAGCTTTAACGTACGTGTATTTGAAATTCTTAAAGTGTAGGAAGAAACCACAATCAAAATTTTAGAATTTTTCTTAAACTTTCAGGTCCATGAATTGAAAATATCGCTAAGATTTGAGCACAAGAAACAAGAGGGGTCCAGGTGGTGGAGTAGTGGTGATGTCACTGTGCCCGTACAGGGAAGGTCTTGGCTTTGTTTCCCGGGAGCTCCCTAAGCATGCAGCACATATCCATGATCCAGGCCTGCTGGGACTTGAGGTAGACTGTGGCATGACGACCCTGGTGGAGTGCCTAACTCTGTCTCTCTCTTCTCCTGCTTTCTCTGAAGAAATAAATGAATAAACTCAAAAAAAGAAGAAAGGAGAAAATATCAAGGTACGTCATAATCAAATTGCACAAAACTATGATAAGCAAATACCTTAAAAGCAACTAGAATAAGAAGAAATATTAAAATATAGGGTTAAAAGAATATCAAAGGAACATCATCAGTGGGGGAAAACCATTTACAAGTTATATACCTAGTAAAGAACTTGTATCAAGAATGTGCATGGGACCAGTAGTTAGCATAATGCGATGTCGCTGGACTCCCATGTAGCCAACCGCAGTTCGAGTCCTGGGCCTAGTGGCTTAAACTCACACCGGGCGCCATGTGCATGCGTGCCCAAGGTCCCGAGAGGTGAATGGTGGAGAAGGGATTGCAGCGTGGCCATCCTCCCCAGGGGGTGATTTCTCGCTTTCTGTCTCTCTCTCTCTCTCTGTCTTTCTGATGAGCGCACACACCCTATAGCAAAAACCTCTCCAAAACAAAAAGAATGTGTAGACAATTTTAAAAAGTCAAAAATAAAATAATTCCATTAAAAATGGCAAAAGGTATGAAGAGGCACTTCACAAAGGAGTTTTATGAACGGCTAATGGCACACAAAAAGATGCACTGCGGGGCTGGTCCTTAGTAAAATGCACATCAAAACCACAATGAGATGCCCTGTACAGTCTATGAGAGTGTCTAAAATTAAGTGGGCTGATCATTCCAAGAGTTTGTAAACATGTAGATTAACTGGAGCTCTCATCCACTGTAGAAAAGTAAAATGGTATAAATAAAACTTTGGAAAACTATTTGGCAGTTTCACACAAAGTTAAATAAACACTTAACTATTCCATTCCACTCCTGGGTATTTTACCAAAAGAAATGAAAGTATATGTCTCCACAAAGACTCTTACATAGACATTTAGAGCAGCTTTATTGTATAAGCTAAAACTTGAAAACAACCCAAGGATCCATCATGAGGTGAATGGATAACAAATCATATTCTGTTCATATACTGATTTGCATAGCAATAAAAAGTAATGAGGTATTGATACATGCAACTTTTATAAATCTCAGAATTATTATGCTGAATGAAAGAAGGCAAACAATAGACAGCATACTCTTCATGGTTCCACGCATATGAAACTTTAGAAAATGCAGACTTCTCCACGTGATAGGACAGACACGTCTCAGGGATTCCCAGGAGAGGGGGCTAGAGTGGATGGGGGCAGACAAGGATGGCGTACGAGAATCCTGCAGGTGCTCATCCTCTTGATGTGTGATAACATTTTAAACCTTCTTGATTAGCGATGAATTTAATATTGCTTTTAGGCAAAGAAGAGAGGAGGCTTCAAAAACTTGTGGAAAATGGAATGAAAGTACAAGTCTATTTGTGTAAAGGAATCTAGACATTCATGGATAGTGTTAAAAATATTGATTGTAATGTATGATTTATATAATCATCCCATATCTTTGTAGGGCACAGTTTTTTGTTTTGTTTTGTTTTTTTTTTTTTTTTTGAGAGGTTTTTGCTATAGGGCGCATGCGCTCGCCAGACAGACAGAGAGAAACATAGAGACAGAAAGCGAGAAATCACCCCCCAGGGAGGACGACCACGCCGCAATCCCTTCTCCTCCATTCTCCTCTCGGGATCTTGGGCACGCATGCACACGTGCCTGGTGTGAGGTTTTAGCCACCGGGTCCGGGACGCAAACCGCAGTTGACCACATGGGAGTCCAGCGACATAGCCATTACCCTAACTGCTGGGCCCTGTAGGACATAGTTTTTAATAGTATTTGTATGATCTATAATAAACAAATACAGGATATAAACATATTTATCACCTTCAACATTTAACATAACGTTATGTTGTACAAATTCAAAATACTATCTGCCGGTTATTTCTGAAGTATGAATTGAATTGTCAATGATGCTCTTTACTGTGAAATACAGTTCTAAAGAAAGACAAAATGATTAAAAATCACAACAAAAAGTGTCATGAGTTAATGAGGATGGAGTTTTGAGAACAAAGACAATCATAACACAAGTGATGAAAGAATCTGTAATTCCCCTGGAGAGGACTGTGAAAGGTAAAAGTTTATAATCAGAAAAGATCTGTGGTTTCAGTCAATGGTCCAGTTGGAGCCAGGTAAAATCATACATAACCAGAGCTCATTAGGAAGCATTAGAAAAAGAAAACTTTGGGGACCAGCAGTTGGCGAAATGGCTATGTCGTTGGACTCCCATGTAGTCGACTGCTGTTAGAGTCCCGGACCCGGTGGCTTAAACTCACTTGGGGCGCGTGTGCATGCATGCCCAAGATCCTGAAAGGAGAATGGAGGAGAAGGGATTGTGGCGTGGCCACCATCCCCCCTGGGGAGTGACTTCTTGTTTTCCTTCTCTCTGTCTCTCTCTGGCGAGCACACACACCCTATAGCAAAAAGAAAAAAAAAAAAAAAAAAAGGAAAACTTTTATTTACTCACTGTGAGTTCTTGTAAGACCATAGTAGTGTACTGGCACCCCAATACTCTTTCAGTAATCTGCCTCCTAGTGAAAGTGAAGATACTCTACCGCAAGTAGTGGGTCACCTGTCTCCTACTTCAACAATGAGAAAGGAACAGAAAGTGTGTGAGAAGTGCCCCGAAAGACAAGGGGCAACCGGACCCCAGAGCTGGCTGACAGTTGGCCTGCTGGACTGACGTGCAGAGAGTTAACACAAAGACAGATAGCACATCCCCGTGCATCGTCTCAAAAACTAAATAGCACTTCGTATCATTTTAAAATAAAAAATAGAAATTTCTACTGGATTCTTGGTGGAGGCAATGGTCTCAGGCATTTTCAAAACCTATCATACTGCCCACTTACAATGTGTGCCGTTTATTTTACAAACTTACATCCCTATAAAGCTGTTAGAGATAAGATTCTATATTTTTTGGGAGGAAGAGATCCATGGTATAGTAAGTAAAAGAAAAAAATAGTTAGAAAGGGATGAGTATAGTACATTATTTTTATGTAAGTGAGAAAGAATAGAGATATATTAATATGCTTATATCTGTTTTCAAAACACTGTTAAGATGGGGACCACCAGTTAGCATATGGCTCTGTCGTTGGACTCCCAGGTAGTTGACCGCGGTTCGATTCCCAGACCCGGCAGCTTAAACTCACGCCGGGCACGTGCCCAAAATCCCAAGAGGAGAATGGAGGAGAAGGGATTGCGGCATGGCCATCCCCCCTGGGGGGTGATTTCTCACTTTCTGTCTCTCTGTCTCTCTTTCTTTCTCTGTCTTTCTAGAGAGTGCACACCCCCTATAGCAAAAACCTCTCCAAAAAAACCCATTACTGTTAAGATTAAGAAACAAAGTAATGAAGGTGCATTTCCATCAGGAGTGGAGGAAGAGAAAGGTGATTAATGGAAACAGGAATAGGAGGCTAACTTCTCAAGGTCCACCTCTGACGTGGATTTGATTTCTGTACCATGAGCATGTATTATTTATCCCAAGGAAAAATTGAATGCCAGTATAAATCCAGGTGAAGTCATAATTTTGATAACTATATAATAATACAGGCATAATAAAGTAATTCTGCCAAGTTAAAGAAAGCATAAAAATGATCTTGTTAACCAAGAGTCAACACAAACAGAGATAGGAAAGACTGGGGTGGAAATGAACAGAGAACGGCCAATGAGAACAAGCCGAGCCTATCCATTCTGAACCCACTCTAGCAAGAGTCCACCACCATCACTTGCATTTGCTGATACTCAAAGGCAGGCAGAGGTGTGGAAAAGCGTTATGTGTGTGAAAAGAAAGGCTTCACGTATTCCCTGACAGGAGGCTGAGGGCACAGGGACGGTCGGCAGGCTGATGAGAAGTGGAGTGTCCTGGGGAACCAGCAGTTGGCGTAATGGCTATGTCGCTGGACTCCCACGTAGTTGACCGTGGGTCGCGTCCCAGATCCGGTGGCTTAAACTCACGCCGGGCGTGTGTGCGTACGTGCCCAAGATCCCGAGAGGAGAATGAAGGAGAAGGGATTGCGGGCGTGACCATCCCCCCTGGGGGGTGATTTCCCGCTTTCTGTCTCTATGTCTCTCTCTGTCTGACGAGTGCATGCACCCTATAGTGAAAATCTCTCCAAAAAAAAAAAAAAAAAAGAAGTGGAGTGTCCTGTGGGAGTGCTAAGGCTTATTAAGCCTGGACGATTATGTCCTCCAGTCTCAAAAATCTGATGGCTTTGGAGGTGAGGCCTTGGGAGGTAATTAGGTCAGGAGGGTGGAGTCTTTGTGATGAGACTCAGGCCCTTACAGGCACACCAGAAGACATGCACCTACAGGAAGGCCCTAACCAGTAACAGAATAGCAGGAATCTTGATCTCAGACCTTCCTAATCTAATATTTTCTATATTTCTTAACTTATATTTTTGGACTTTCAAAGCTCTGAGAAATATGTTTCTGCTGTTTTAGCCTTTCCATTTATGGTATTTTGTTACAGCTGCTGCAGCTGACCAAGACAAGGGGAAAACATTTTCTCTCTCTGGTTGGTCCTTGTTTGGGAATGGAACCAAAAACTAGAGAAGCTGTCACTTATTAATCCAGTCCTGCTCATTCGGGGCCAGTTGTGAAGGTAACACCTGGATTCTCTACGAGACCGACAAGAAGAGTCATGTCGTGGGGCAGCTGTAACAGATGCGAGGTTCGTTTTCTAGGACGGTTGTGGGTCGGAGGTCTGTTTTTATACGATCTGGACAGTTTCCATTTGTATATGAGCCTCATAGCGGTAAAAGAATTCTTGAGGACAATTGAATTTATTTAAATATTGACATATGAATAAGCATCTCTGGGCAATGAGGTGATGGGATAAATATTTATAACACAAAAATCAGGAGAGTGAAGTTTATGATGAGAGAGGAGATGTTAGGATGCTAATTTCTTTTTCCTTTATTACAAGAATTCAGCCAATATTCTATAAAGCTGAATACATTCAGTATAAAAATATATTGATTCATCTTAATGCTTTTTGTAACCTATTTTTTTTACAACCTTAGAGAGATATATAGTTATGGAAAAATATTTAGCTGAAATTCTGAAATTCCTTCACTGTAGTTTAGTTTCTTTTCCATCTGTAAACTTCCAGTAAACAAATGTAATATTGTTATTATGTCCTCCCAGGATGATTCCATTTTTATAAAATTGTTTCTGCGTAGCTAGCTAACTAGTTGTCTTTCTGTTTGTGTATTTCAGCAGATTTAAAATGCTTGAGGCCAGGGGCTTTGTCTATTGCAGTTCTGGCCCCACGGCCACTAGGAACTTGTCTGGATTAGCCTGCTGGGGGCACATGAGAGACAGCTAGGGAAG
>NW_006204918.1:703549-706032 GCF_000334495.1 Tupaia belangeri chinensis
CCCGTTCTCTGCTGACCTGCTTGTCCTGGCTGAGGCTTTCCTAGACCAGCCAGCTGCATCTCAGATACTGACAGGGACCCAGCAGAGCTCTGAACCGCCCTGCCAAGCCCAGGTTAAACCACCTCACAAGGAGTTAAATAATACTTGCTGTTTAAAGAACATGGACCAGTAAAGGGAGGTTGCCCTAACAAATTAGTTACAATCTGTATTCGTAGGTCTAGTGGCAGTGATGGGCACTGCTAACACATTGCTTTGTAGTCTGGGACCACATGGGAGTCCTGGGTTCGCTTTGTTGTCAACCTAAAGGCCAAGTAACACTGTTTCTGCTTGTCATCCCAGAAACCCAGGAGGCTGAGGCAGGAGGACCCTGCGCTCGAGGATGGCATGGCGTGGAAAACATAGCGAGAGTCTATTTGAAAAGAGTTGATGGCACAGACACCTGCAGTCCCAGCCGGGAGACTGAAGCAGGAGGACCCCAACAGAAAGCCCCAATCTTGGGGCCAGCAGGTGGCATGGTGGTTAAGGCACTGGACTCCCACATGGCCAATGCAGTTTGAGTTTCGGACCTGGTGGCTTGCTTTGTCGTTTTTCCTCTCTCTTTCTATTTCTGTTTCTTTATGGTGAGTGCACCTGTTCTATAGCGAATTAAAAAAAAATAGTTCTAACAATAAATAAAATTTTAAAAAAGAAAGATAGACTTAGTCTTAAAAAAAAAAATAAATAAAGTGGGGCCAATCAGTGTCATACGTGGTTAAGGCAACCGGATCCCACGTGGCTGACTGTACATTCGAGTCCTGGATGTGGTAGCCTTAAAACCTGCCAGGGCATGTGAATGCAGGCTCAGAATACTGAAAGAGAAAAGGGGAAGAACGGATTGCTGCATGACCATCCCCACTGGAGAGTATTTTCACACTTTCTCTCTCTAGACTCTCTCTCTCTCCTTCTGTCTCTCTCTCTCTACACTTTCTAGCAATTTTATTATTATTACTTTTTTTGATTGAACTGGAAACCAGAAAACAGAAAGAATCTAAGTTAAGGCACTGGACTCCCACATGGCCAATGCAGTTTGAGTTTCGGACCTGGTGGCTTGCTTTGTCGTTTTTCCTCTCTCTTTCTATTTCTGTTTCTTTATGGTGAGTGCACCTGTTCTATAGCGAATTAAAAAAAAATAGTTCTAACAATAAATAAAATTTTAAAAAAGAAAGATAGACTTAGTCTTAAAAAAAAAAAAAAATAAAGTGGGGCCAATCAGTGTCATACGTGGTTAAGGCAACCGGATCCCACGTGGCTGACTGTACATTCGAGTCCTGGATGTGGTAGCCTTAAAACCTGCCAGGGCATGTGAATGCAGGCTCAGAATACTGAAAGAGAAAAGGGGAAGAACGGATTGCTGCATGACCATCCCCACTGGAGAGTATTTTCACACTTTCTCTCTCTAGACTCTCTCTCTCTCCTTCTGTCTCTCTCTCTCTACACTTTCTAGCAATTTTATTATTATTACTTTTTTTGATTGAACTGGAAACCAGAAAACAGAAAGAATCTAAGGTATAATGACAAAAGCATCTTAAGAGGCTGGGAAAAATGATTCAGTCCAACAATGAGACAGTTGTAAAGTTGCTGCCCGTGCTAACGTGGATAACAGCAAATATAACAAAGCTGTACTTCGCAGTACAATAACCACAAGGGGCATTCGGCTATTTAAGTTCAAATTAATTTAAATTATGGATTTGACTTCCTTGTCACATTGCCTACATTTGGGTGGCTGGGTAGCAATGTTTAGAAAGTAGAAACCATTTTGACAGTGAAGATATAGAATGTTTCCACCATCTACTTGACAATGAAAGGAATTTCTAGACTTGAACAACGTAATGGCCGCAGACTCTCAGAAAGGCAGAAAGGAAGCAGAATATCGAGTGTCCATTGTGTCTTACTGGTTGCATGTGGTAAAGTAGTATAAGAGAAAAATAAACTCAAGTTTAAGAAAATACAGAGTATGCAGGAATAACTGAGTTGTAAAATATAGGACAACATCGTCGAATGATCCCATCTGCAAGCTTTCTTGGTAGATGATCCAGTCAAATACAGCCAGAGGGCAATCATTAACTCAAGCTCTTACAAAACCCTTTGTTCAGATTTCCAAGAGTTAGGTTGATAACTTGTGTTCTTATGTTTCTCTAAAGCTCTGCATCTTGTAAAATTTAAAAAAAAAAATTTGACTCATTTAGGTTTTTAAAAGATAACATCCTAAATTTTAGCATGTCATTTCCTGCTGTTTTGTTACGTTGGGATGTGGTGTTTTGTACTATCATACAATTTTCTCAGAAGATTTATTTAATCTTTAATATGATGTCATGTGAACAATAAATTATGATTTATTTGGAGGAAGGACATGAGTATATACAAGAATTAAATGAAGTCTACTGCTTGTTGATAAATTTACATTATTTTCATGCAACAAATACTCTATGGAAATATATATATAT